>NC_036647.1:174650-381770 GCF_002806865.2 Cucurbita pepo subsp. pepo
ACCCTGTTTAGTAGGATATGAGTGGTTGCAAGGCTGTAAAAATTTGATGTTTGTCTTGGAAAAGTGGTAACTATGATTACACTTTAGAGTGTTTAATAGTGAAAGTTCACTCTATTACTGTCGATGCTAGATTCGAGTTATTGTGATGAGGTCGAGAGGGTTCACGTTATAACTTACTGAGCTTAGGAAGACAAAGGGGTGACTTCGCAAAGTGCGTGACGTCCAACCCATAGAAATGTATATCAGACCTTCTAAGGTCTAGTAAGAGATGGTATACCTATGGCTCAGCCTCCCACAACCATAATTCTAGATGTCAAGCATGCCTCCGTGGAGACTACGTAGTAGGCCTAGACAGTATAGGGCAGTCTTGGTGCACAAACCACATAATAGACCCAAACAATATCGTTCTTCTTCTTCTTCCTCGACGCCTCCTCTTCCCTTCTTCCACTTCCAAATCTCCTAACCTCGACACCATCTCCATTTCTCTCGTCAGAACCTCAAATCGCTCACCTTTCTCGCGACTGCATTTGAAGAAGCCGCAATTCCGAACTTCGAAGCCCTAATTCGTGCTCCCAACCAGCCATCTAGTAAGGGTCACTCAATGTTTGTGATTTGCATTTACGAATTATGTACACGGGATTTCTAATCCAGACTGCGTATAAGTGGATGATTCGTCTATCGGATTTGTGTTCTTTTTTCTAGTTTTTACTTCTTTGCTCTCTCTGTGGTTTTTCTCCTTTCTGTTTTATTTCACCTGTAAACGAAATCACTGGTCTTCAAATTTGTGAACGCGTTACTGCTTTTCCATTTTCATTCGCGCATGTATCCGCTTGCTGCTGGCATACAGGATAATAAAGTTTATGAAATCTAATTTGTGAGGATTTTTGTTTTATGGGTTTAAATTGCGAATAGAAACGTAAATTTCTTTCTAAAATAGCATATGTGATTTTATGTTACTTTGTTTCAAAGTATGTGAATTTACTAGTCTATTTTGCGGCTTGCCCTTAAAATCATATATCTAACAACTTCCTCTTTCCAAACATTGTTGACAAATTGAAGGCACCAATGGCAGGCGTCATTACGAAGTTCTTCATTGCATCACTGTTTATGTGGATAACTCCCATCATATTGTTGTATGGTTTTAACCACAATTTGATTCCTGGTAAGATTTATTAGCATAAATACTAGCATCTGTTGCTTATGCAAGATTTTTAGCGGTCATCTTTTTAGTATGTGCAGACTTGTGTTTAATTATGAATCCGAGATACTAGTCTTGTGTTGGACTCATTACCCAATTCAAGAGGAACCAAGAGCTCTCTCTAGGCAGTATACTATTTTCTCAAAAGCACCCTCACACACGCTGCCTACCACACTATTAAAAGCCCACACCAGATTACACTAACTTTAAGAATTGGACCTCCCATTTATGCCCCTCTTGTTATATTGTGATTAGAGGCCTGACACTAACTTACCTCCTCATTGATATAAAGAACCCAGTCTTTTCTAGCTTTCTTTTTATATTCTGATAATTACCAGTAAGTGCATTTTGGTCTTGTCTGGATGGTGTTACCTAAAGAGCATGGTTTGGTATGCCATCTTTACTGCTTCATGGCTACTGGTCGTCAGACTCAATTATTGATTGATGATGTATACGTTTAGGGAATCTTAAAATTTTAATCGCACGCTCATAATAATCCATTTATCTTCCTGTCTGTAAATTTGTTAGTATAGAAACAACTTTTATGTGAAATGTAAAGTAGTTCTTAGGAACGTGGAAACCTTGAACCCCCTCGTTTTCCTTCCTGAACAAGGTTAGTGTAAACCTCTCTCAATAATGCTTGTCCCTCTTCCTCACTACCTTCTTTACTCATAACTGTTGGTCATTACCAAATCACTCTAACACGACTTCTGATTTGGTTCTTCTAAGATAATGAATTTTGTGTTTAACAAAAGTATTACTTCATATTTGTTTATTATTATCTTTTATTGCCGTTTTGTTCGTTCTTTTAGTTTTGATCTTGTACTTTTTGTTTCTTGTCATTAACAACCTGTCTTCTCATATTATTTTCTTGCATGCGCGTGATTACATTTCTAAGTAAATACTCTTCTGGACCAGGTTCAACACAATTGAATCCGCATTCTCTTACACTCTTGAGTGGATTCCTTGCTGTCATATCAGTCAATGTTGTCATTGCTATTTATATTATCATGGCAATGAAAGAACCCTCTAGTAAACATGAACCGGATCCTGCATTTGTTGCCGAGGCAAAAGCTAGTATAAACCAGTCTCCTGGGAAAGCAGAGGACCCCTCACAGGCCAATAATAAGAAGGAAGAATAGGAAATGAGAGAGGGAGAGGCTCTGATGAGCTTAACCTTTCCAGGATTCCAGATGATAATGTCTCATGTGTGGTCAGACTGTCTGCTTGTCAATTGAGACTTGGTTTCTTTTCTTTGCTTCTAATGATGTTATACTTGAAGAGGAGATGTAATATTTGTTGGTTGGGGAGAATTAGAATAAATTTTAGATTCTTGTATTTCTGGCTTCATAGTTAGAACTTTATAACATAATCCCGATGGTTTCAATCTCTTCATAGTCCAAGGAAAGACACCATTTAACAAGAAGGACACCTTCGAACATCAGATTTAGAACCTCATCCTTTGGCTACCACCAAGGGTTGGTTTGTAGAACTTTGTAGGGGGTTCCTTCCGGTAGTTGGGACATGCTCTTGCTCTAAAATGTGAAAAACCCTATTTACCCTAATTCATACTTCATAACTAACCAAACCCTCTTGCGAGTTAATTAAAAATTTGGAAGTTGAATGCAAATTAAACCCAAAATGGTATAATAACCATACCAATGCAAATAATGTGTAAGCCAAGCTTAGGAGTTTAAATTATGGATAATCATATTCCTTTAAGCGATTACAATATTCCCTAAAGAAGAAAAATACGCATATTAGCTACATAAATTATCTTGAAGGCAAATATTATAATTATACAGCAGATATTTATGGTTGTAAGGGTCTTTTTTTATTTTATTATTATTTTAAATTTGTTGACTTCCGGAAAAGATAAATAGACGGTAACTGAGCTGGAGTGTCCATATAAATATATATAAATAAAGCAACCATTGATCGAGACGAAAAATATAAAAAGGAAAAATCGGAAATTGCTGCGAGCGAGTTTTTACTCGTATCAGAGATCGGCGTGAGGGCTTAAACGAGTCGGGAGACAAAAGAAAACCCCCTTTCGGGATAGGGGTTCCCCCACCAACAAAACCCTAAATCTTCGTGATCTCTGTTCCTTTGATTCCCCGCCTTCTCATTTTTCCAGAATCCACTGCCTTGGGAAGAACTCGTCTCGTTTCGGGATTTGAATTGAAGCGCAACGGTGTGCGTTCTGACCATGGGGAAGAAGAAGAAGAGGGTGTCGTCTAAGGTATGGTGCTATTATTGCGACAGAGAATTCGACGACGAGAAGATATTGGTGCAGCATCAGAAGGCCAAACACTTCAAGTGCCATGTCTGTCACAAGAAGCTTTCTACTGCTGGTGGTATGGTCATCCACGTTCTTCAGGTTCACAAGGAGTCGGTCACCAAGTATGTAAACTCCTTCCCCCCCTCTCCTTTTCTCTCCTCAACTAGAAGTCTACATTCTACTTTTTACCTTTTTTAGTGTATTCCTCTCTCGCCTTCTTTGTCTGCAAAGATTCGAGGGTATCTTCTGCCTTGCTTAAGCCACTTATTTTCCGACCAGTCACGTTTTTTTAATTGAACTCATCTTCCTTAATATGTTTTTGAGTGATGAAATTCTTATTCAACGCTATATTTCATTCCAATCGCGATGAATTGTTTCATTGGTGGACTGTATTATATACTTCTCAACGTCGTAGGAATTAATGTGGTAGAGTTCACATTTCTTCCTTCCATAGATTACCGCATGCGAGATTGTAAGATTTGAACATGAAAGTATATTGAGATATTGTAGTAGGTAGGAAAAGATATACCAGATACACTTGCCCATCAATGGAGCTTTTGTTTTTCCTATAAGATCAAGCACTTGTTTTTTAATTAATTCCTGAACTGGTATATTTTGTGTTGGTCACGTTTATATTCTAACGTTTCTGTTGTTGGTGGTGATCTTGTGATAGAGTTCCTAATGCAAAACCAGGCAGAGAATCGACAGATATTGAAATATATGGAATGCAAGGAATTCCTCCCGATGTCTTGGCAGCACACTATGGCGAGGACGGTGAGGAATCTATATAACTCATACGTGCACTGTCTTTATATTTATCTACCTCCATTACTATTAATATCTTACTTCTCTTCCTCTTTCTCTCAGTCTTTCTCATCCATACATATACGTACGTGTAAATAGGCATATATGAAGACAGAGTTTATGGGTCTATTATGTTTGTGTTATTGCAAGGACAACTCTCTTTTACAAGAAAATATTTTTTTTTCCTTTTATTTTCCAAACTGAGACGTGAATTTGCTAAATCCCCCCGTTATTCTTGTCTAATAGGGGACATTTCTCCTGTAAGTTCAGTAAAAGTTAACTTGCCCAATCCCCATCCCCACCTCAACCCTCACCCATAGTATCTCTATGCTCTTTCCTATGATAAATCCTTGACAAATATAGTATCTCAGAGTTTTTTTAAAAAAATTTATTGGAGCAGTCTGTGTGCGTATTATTATTTTACATAATAGAAAACAATAGATAGTTCATTGATTAGATGGAATATACAAAAGAAGAGATCACATCGAAGAAGCTGGAAGTTATCAAAAAAAGAAAAAAAGTTTCCCCGGAAGTTATGGTTAAAAGTTGAACCAGATCAATCCTATGACCCTAAGTACGTTTGTGGTGAGGTATATAAAATTTCAGGAGGTTAGTGGAAGGGATTGCGTCTATGTTGGATTGGGAGCAGACTATATTAATTTTTTAATAGGTGACAGTCCTCAAACTACATGACCTGTACAGTCCGAAGTCCTAAGGACTAAGGAGTATTATTTGTGTTTTGGTCTTGGAATGATTCATTCCAATTCCTTAAGGAAACTAACCATAAAAAATATCTGAGGATAGGAAACAGAACCTTCTTCATTTAGATCGTGGTTTGAAGAGGAATTATTCTTGGAAGCCACCCAGTAATATCTGAGGATGTTATTTTATGCCCTTTGAATCAGAGATTCTTCAGAAATAACCTCAGAAATGTGAGGCGATGGGACTTGTTGAGATGCAACCCTATCTAATGAAATTGTCACGCTTTCGTAGGGAAGAAATGAAAGAATAGAAAGCAAAAGACCAACATGCATACAAATAAACAACCTAGACTAAAGAAACCTACCAACTAGCCGTGCAAAAAGGGACGAACCCATAAGAATAAGACCTAACAGGTAATTATGAAGATTTGTGGAGACCAATGCTTAGATTGAGATGTTAAACCTGGCTAATGAACGAACCTCCTCGTAAGCTCCCTCCAAAATTCCTAATAATTCTGTTATTCCTTTCAAACCAAAGACCTCAAATGACCAAAAAGAAGCCAACCTGCCACAAAACTTGACACTTATCATGCTTAACTATAAATAATCTTTATGATCCAATATACTTGCTATGCTTAATTACTGATGGTCCTGAATAATCTAATATTGTTTGATTTTTTTTAAAAAAATCAAATTATGAGGGGGGTACATGGTATGCTTATTGTTTCTGTTCTCCAAACTTCTCTGCTGAGCTCTTATGCCACATAATGATGATTGTTGTTGTGTTTGTTTCTTATGAATTTTTATTTTTATTTTTTAGTGGTATTGGGAATAGTGGTATAATTAGAATTATGGAAATGCTCTTCTTTCTTGTAGAAGAAGAGTCCTTATCAAAGGTGGCCAAAGTGGAGATGCCACCGACTCAGATGGTTGGAGGTGTGGTGCCCGGATCGCTGGGCATTGTATACCCTCCTCAGCCAGGTTTAGCTGCAATTCAACCTATGTAAGTATCTGCCTACCTTTTTTTCTTCCAATCACTATTGCTGCTTAACTTGAAGTTTTTGCATTTTTTTGTGTTAACTTCAGTAAAATGTTAAATTATCAAACAATGTAATTTCAACCAACTACCTTGTTACTGCAGTTATCCTTCGACTGGACAAGCACAGCCTACTGCCTGGCCGGTTCCACCTCGTCCCCAACCTTGGTTCCCTCCAAATTCAGCCGTTTCAATTTCGGCTCCTGCCCCATTGGGCTATGCTCAGCAGCCACTATTTCCTGTGCAGACTGCAAGGCCCTCACTTCCAGTATCATCAACTCCTATGCTCCAGTCTTCACAAATAACACATCCTGGATTGACTTCAACCACACCTTCAGTTTCTGTATCTCAGCCGTTGTTCCCTGTTGTTAATAATAACCACGGACCTACTCAAAGCTCTCCTTTTCCTTCATCTACACTTTCAACAAGCATTCCTTTGACCTCAGCAGCAGATATCAAGGGCTCAGTGACACATCTGGGCACTAACTCCTTTTCTACTATCAGCAATCAGGTTCCAAATGTTCCAGGTGCAACTAATTACTTTATGCAGTCTCTTCTATATGACTTCTCACAAAGCTTGATCCAGTTTGGTTTTATCCCAATGCATTGAATAAGGACAAATATAGTAGTACTTCCAGAGGTTTTTTTTGGTATGCAACGGTAATACGTATTCATGTTTGTTGATAATTGAAGTTTGGCCTTTACATAAAGTCGTAAACAACAAATCTTAAATTTTCTATGTTCGAGCATGGTTACCTCTTCTAAAGGGTTATCCACTAGTAATTTCAATTTTAAATTTCAATAGGAACTACAATCTATGCATTTCTCCTAATGTAGTTTCAATTACCAACTCCTGCATAAAATTGTAGAAAGTCAGAAGAGCCATTATCTAGGTTTTTTTTTTTTTAACTACTTAACAGGGTGCCTTATCTGCATTTAATGTTGTAGGTGGAATATTAAGCAATTCACACTCCTATGCCTCGGGACCAAATACGGGTGGTCCTTCTATCGGACCACCTCCTGTAATTGCAAATAAGGCTCCTACTCAGCCATCAACAAACGAAGTATATTTGGTTTGGGATGATGAGGCGATGTCTATGGTAAGTTTTCTTGTGTGCTGATCTACCATGATTTATCTTGAGATTTCCAACCTGGTTTCACTTTCTTATGGTAAACGTGCAGGAGGAAAGAAGAATGTCCTTAACCAAGTATCAGGTGCATGATGAAACTAGCCAGGTAAGTTATACTACAACTTAAATATTTGGAGTTGGTTTCAAGTCTCTAACCATGTGCGGTAGGCTGTACATGTTTCTGTTTTTGGATTCTTTGTAGTATACATGTCGAAGTAAATCTGATTTTTATTTTATTTACACTTTATAGAATGTATTTTCTTAGAACCTTGAGCCTGAACTCACTTTTTACCTCGAACTTCATGATCATGTAAATGCTGTTTTATTTAACTGACATTTTCCAGTTTGCACGCCATACCACCAATCTTGTGGCATCAAAAGGCTCAAGTAGGTATTTATGTTATCCCACTTACAGTGTGTATAAGGCCTTACCTATTGTTGCATGAACATGGTTTAAGACCGTAGTATATGCAATTCTTCCTTTTGGCTTTTTAATCTATTATTTATGATTCACTCTCCCTATGCGCTTGTTGCCTAAGTGTGGGGATTTGGGTGGAACAAGATTATATACCCTACAGATTTTTGCTCATTTTGTAGCATCATTACAATTTATTTTATGATCGATCAGTGAATACGGCTTTGACCAGGTCAGCCTCTTTTGCAATGTTTGGCACCTCTTACATAGGACTCAACCATATGATTTGGCGATGGCATCATTTCTATATTTTCTGTCTAATCATTTTGTGTCGTATTCTTGGTTTCAGATGAGTTCAATTGATGCAGCCATAGACAAACGAATCTTGGAAAGCAGGCTTGCTGGCCGAATGCCACATTTTAATTGAAGGCTCCTCCATTGGTCTGTGGCAGTTGGTTTCAGAAGAAGCTGTGGAATTTGTAAGTCACCAGGGGCAATGTTCGAGAACAGATATTCTTCATAGATTGAAGCTTCAACTTCAACATCTACATTGAATTCAATGCATTGCCAGAAATTGACAGTACACAGAGTTTTCTTTTTCCTGTCTATGTTGTCAATTATTGAAAGGTGATTTAAATGAGGGAGTTTTTCTTTTCTCTTCTTTTCTTTTCTGTAATTTAAACCTCTTTGTACCCATTTTTTCCTTACTAGAGTTTTTGAGTTTAGAGAAAGATTTGCATTTTCGGCCTTGGAAGATAACTCCATCTTCCTTTCTATATATTTCGTCGGTTCTCTACTCTTCCCTCTGCTGTGTTGGAAAGGAAACATGATTCCTTCAATATTCAATTTTAGCAAAATAATAATAAGAGGAAGAAGAAGAAAAGAACAGTATACAAATTCATAAGAACTCTAAGATAATGTTTTATGATTTATTTAGCAAGAAATAATTTTATTTTTCAAATATAATATTTGAAGTGGCGATTTATTAGAGGATTTAAAATTGAAGTACTTAAGTTTAAAAGTTAAAATATATTTAAAAGAAAAAATATATTTTAAGTTTCTGTTAAAATTGGATCAAATTTTTGGTAAAATTGTTTTTTTCTTTTCTTTTTTCTCCCTATATAAACAAATGAAATGAAACCACCGCTAGTTGTGGGACACCATCACAGAACCTCTAAACCCCAAAAACCCCAATTGCTGCGAGCAGAGCCAGCCCTTCTTCTTTGGTTGTTCATATCATTGCGCCGCTCTCTCTCTCTCTCTTTCATCAATCTTCTTTCCTTCATGCTTTGTATGAGAATTTGAGATGAACGCTTTAAGGGCTCTGAGAATAGCCACGACGATTTCTTCTCGATCCCACCAGACTTTCCTCATAAATCCATTGTTTTCCCATCGATGTTACTCTGCCCAACCTGAGCAAGACGATCCGAATCACAACCCTACTTTCTCGGACACTGAAAATGCTCCGGATTCTGTATTTGATAGTTCGCAGTTCACTATTCCAAACATGGATTCGTGTACTAAAACTGAGTCTCACTCCCCTGCCGAATCCACTTGGGATAAAAAATACAGGGCAAGAGCTGACAAACTGATATTTGGGGAAGAATCCGAGGGAGTAAAATACAAGATAATGGAGGAGGAGGAGGAAAGGAGACGGAGAGTGCTTGCCAAGGCTCTGCTTGAGGCGGCGTTGGAAACTGCTGACGATCAGGAAGAAGATGACGAGAGAACGGTGAAGGAGGAGGACCAGAAGTCCCTGGCTGTTGGGATAATTGGAGCACCAAACGCTGGCAAGTCCGCGTTGACAAACTTTATGGTTCGTTCTTTAAGCTTTCACTCCTTTGGCCCGCACAACTGATCTAACTTTTATGACCAGTTCATTTTTCGTATGATTTTTTGAAACCTGTAGTCGCTTAGAGCATTCAAGAAGATTTTTTNTTTTTTTTTTTTTTTTTTTTTTTTTTTTTTTTTTTTTTTCAGATGCTCAGATGAACTAGTACTAAAACTGCTAATTTGATAAAACTTCGTTTTTTGCAAGATTGTCGGATTCGTGGAAAATTTTAGGGTTGTTATTCTTTCTTTCAAGCTTTGCATACTAAACCAATTATTGTCGTTCCCTGAACTGAAAAACTGCCTTTTTCCCTTTTTTAGTCTGAAATTTTTCGTTTCTTCATTTTTTAACTTTGCTTAATATAAAGGTGGTTATGTGGAAACAGTCAGCTTGTATTGACTATCACATAAGAGATTGTTGGAAGTGATCCTGTTATGTTTTTTTTTCTTTTGTGTAGGTGGGAACTAAAGTTGCTGCAGTTTCACGGAAGACAAATACCACTACTCACGAAGTCCTAGGAATAATGACCAAAGGAAATACCCAAATTGTATGTATCACATTTTTGTGAGGAAATGTTGCTTTGTTCTGTGATTTCTCATTACTAGATAGCTAATTTGGGCTTTTCTTGATTCGTTATGCCAATTCAGTGTTTCTTCGACACACCAGGGCTTATGTTAAAGAGTAAGGGACTTCCTTATAAAGACATGAAAGTGCGTGTGCAAAGTGCTTGGAGTTCAGTTCAACTTTATGATGTGTTGATAGTTATTTTTGACGTCCACAGACATCTTACAAGGTTAGTAGGAATTTCTCCTGGTCTCAAATGTTAAAATATAGGTTTCTCAAATAAGAGGCTTGATAACCATAGGCTTTACAAGTTTTCCTATTTTTCTTTTATTGTGCTAGTCTTGTGGTCAGCTCTAATGGTTTAGCAGTTATCTCTTGGATTTTCTATAGGCCTGATTCAAGGGTGGTAGGATTGATCAAACGAATGGGAGCTTCATCACAACCAAAGCAGAAGCGAATATTATGTATGAACAAAGTTGATTTAGTCGAAAACAAGAAAGACTTGTTAACAGTTGCAGAACAATTTAAAGATCTTCCCGGATATGAAAGGTATTATTGGTTCTTGTTTAGAATGTTGACTCGCTTAGAGGTTCTTGAGCATTTGTTTTCACTAACAGAACAAGCTCCGTATAGGTACTTCATGATCTCGGGGCTAAAGGGAGCTGGAGTAAAAGATCTTTCAAAATACTTAATAGAACAGGCATGTCTCCTATTTTGTTTCACTACTGTTATTCAGAGGAATATGTCTGTCGAGGATTTTTCACTTGATTAATAAATATTCCAAATGGTCTTAAACTCATCTTTGCTTGAAAGAGTTAATCTATAGGTTTAAATCCTATTTTAGTCCCTGGAATTTTAGATTTGTTCCATTTTGGTTCTTAAACTTTCAAGAGGTATATTTTTGTTCTGAACTTTCAAAAATGTATATTTTGGTCCTTGAACTTTCAATTTTGTTCCATTTTTATCCTTGTGCTTTTAAAATGTATGTTTTAGTCTCTAAAAGGTTTTAAAAATAATTATTTTGGTCCTTATTTGTATTTCATTTTTAACAAAGTAACTATGTACTAACATGTTAATATGAGTGGGATTTCAAGCATATCAGATACAAGTCTTAGGCAAGTGAAAATTAGATGGAAAAATAATATAACATGGACCGAAGTTGTTGTTTCTAAAATGTTTGTGAACTAAAATAAACATTATAAAAATTTAGGGACCAAAATATAAAAGTTCAAGAATCAACATAAATATTTTGAAAGTTTAGGGATTAAAATGGAACGAACGGTATAGTTTAGGGATCAAAATAGATTTACATTTGTCATTTGATGTTTTCACAAGTTTGATGATGATGCTAAACTTATGATATGAGGAAAACTACAAAAGTTGTGCATGGGCTCTAGGGGCTGTTACAATCACACCTTCAAATTTTCAATTTGATTAATCAACACCCTAAACTTGTGGATTTTCGATTTAAATGCAACAATTTCTTAGGTATTAAAGGTGATTGGTCAAATTGAAACATTGAGGTTGTGAATGTTACAACTCCTATAGTTTAAAGGTGGTTGTATCAATTTTTTTTCCCATCTTTTATTGCCATCAGCCAGCTAATTATTCTGTTCACTCAGCTTATACCTGCATCTAAACCTGGTTTCCCCCTCCCTTTTTAGGCAGTCAAAAGACCTTGGGATGAAGATCCATACACTATGAATGAAGAAATGATGAAGAACATATCACTTGAAGTTGTTCGGGAGCGGTTGTTAGACCATGTGCATCAGGTAGTCATTACTATTTTATTTTTATCTGGGCTGGCCAAGAAATTCTTTTTTATCCAAGAACTTTGCTTCTATTTTCAGGAAATTCCTTATGGAATCGAACATCGCCTGGTTGATTGGAAAGAATTTCGAGACGGTTCTCTTAGGATTGAGCAACACTTGATCACTAATAAACCAAGTCAGCGCAAAATTCTTGTGGGGAAAAATGGCTGTAAAATTGGGTAAGTTCTATCACTTCAATGTCTACTTTTGCAAACCAGTTGATATAAGTTACTTCTATAATTCCATCATTAATTTTTAAGAAAGTTCTCATAGGACATAAGTTGCAAACCAGTTGATATAAGTTACTTCTATAATTCCATCATTAATTTTTGAAGAAAGTTCTCATAGGACATAAGAGATAAGAGATCCCAATGTGGAGTCACTTTTGTCGTGTTTAGAATCACTATCGAATTTGTCTGAAAATTTTGTTTAAAAGTGTCAAATAAAATATTAAATTGGTTTTGAACGATTAAAAGCATGTTTGAAAGTGATTTTATTCAAAATCACTCTCCAGTATGCCCCAATGATATTGTTTATTTTGATCTAACTGGAAACATATAATCTTCCATCTAATGAGCTTTGATCTTTTGTAATCTTCTTTGCATTTTGAATTGGGAGGATGTCTGTACTTCTCTCACTATTCCTCTACGTATTCAACTGAGTTTATACAACAATTCAATTTCGAGCATGGAAATTTAAGTCGTTCAATTTCACAATTTCAGGAGAATAGGTATTGAAGCAAATGAAGAGCTAAGGTCTATCTTCAAGAAACAAGTGCATCTCATCCTCCAAGTTAGACTTAAATGATGCATCTGCCTATCTATAGTTCCCCTTTGCACATATAGAAAATTGTTTGTTGGTTATCTTAGAATTGCAGATATCTTCCCCGCTATAATTTATAGTGGACGTGAAGATGAAGGCTTCAGAGCTTAGAAGCAGTTTATTCTTTTTAAAAGGGTGGAAATGCATTTTGATGAAGAGAAGAATTTGACATTGTGCATGAAGCCCATGAGAAGTGAGAGCGAGACTTAATAACTTTTCTGGAAGGTTATAGCTTTCGATCTATAATTCTAGTTTTGTTTTTCATAATTTTATTGAAAGAAGTTTATTTTTTTGGTCTTTATTACATTGCTGTAACTTTAAGCATAATGCCAAGGTGTTTCAGTTTCTAAATGACGAAAGGCATCTTCGCATTGGTACCCAACAACAAACTAGGATGAAATCTCGTCTATTTCTTTGGAAGATATTCTCAGAACTTTTGCAGCTCAAGGAGGGTTATTATTTGGTAGCAAGGATTCAAAATCCCAAGGATTCAAAATCCCAAGAATATAAGCCATGGCCATACATGTCTACGCAAACATGGAAATTCGAATCATGAAAATTGTCGGGAAATAGGACAAAGGCTTCGTCATAACACTGATTTAACGGTCATGAAGAGAACAGCAAGTAACAATGGGGTCATGCATCTGAGGACCATGTCTTTTGCCGTAATCTGGTAATGGTCAAGCCACCTACTCCAAAGCCATCCATTATAGCGCTTGCTGAAGGGAACTCAGCTCGTGATGTCAAACTACAAAAAATAAAGACCGGGAAGTTAGGAAGCGTGCATGTAGTCGTTACGTTACAACTAGAAATTGCAGATTATGTTGATTGCTAAAATCGACATTGACAGCAGTCTTTTTTTATCCAAGTCCAACTTGAGCAAGATGTTTCCTGCCAAGCCTTGACGCATGATGAGGAACAAAATTGACAAGTTATATCATCAAGGATTCTAGCTTTTAGACAAATGTAGTGCCACTATCTTGATATAAATCATAATGATTTGGTAAAGAGACTCGTCAAAAGTACAGCTTTTCATACGAAGCATGAAAGTGATTAGGTTACTTAAAGATAGAAAGACGAGTGCTCGGATCTGTCAACTATGGGTCCTTTCTATATTCAATCTATGGCTCAAGTCCAATAATTTCAATTCTTGATGTTATCTTGACGCAGATAGATTCTTAACTTCATGCTATTAAGGAAGAGGAAGAGGAAGGAGAAAAGAGGATGACATTCAGGAAAGACCCTAAATGCTTCCACAGCTGTATTCCCGAGTCCTTGGGTTCCTACCTTGAACAAACTTCTGAGGTCCAATTTTTCTCCTGCTGAAAACTTGATTAATTCTAATAAAGCATGTATTAATACCTAATTTGTCCTATAAGACACTCTAAAAGTGCCTGCATACTAATCCCCGAGATGTAAACTTACAATAATCAGGGAGAAAAAAAAAGTGAAATCTAATTTGAGAATCTAGATTGGGGATTACCTGCTACGGAGCACAATACGCGGCATGCCTATTCGCTCAGCTCCATCAACCCCAGATTGGGTTCCTGCAATAAGGATGCAATTGGAAACAGGTATGTCCGCAAGTTCTGCTCCAGCACGCAATGCACATATGATCTTGTCCAAACTAAGAAAAATACACAATGATATTAACTAACGCACAAGATAATGCTTTCTGTAACCAACATATATAATATTAAACATTGTTGTCAGATAAACCAGCAATCCAATTATTTAAAATAAATTTCCAAGAATAGTGCATATATCACGACAGCTGCAATCATAGGATTCTTAGAATTTGAAAATAAACCACATAACCAAGCTTCTAAAAGCGTCCCATGAATACTACAAAGAAGATACATGTGCATTTTACGTGTAAGTTTATAAGATGAAAAAGCATGCACAATACATATTTTCGTGCAGAGGAAAAGTATGAGAAGGGTCTCCAAGAACCGCAACATATCTTTTTTTATAACCATAAGTCAATTGAACCATTGGTCCATTTCTATTACTTCTATTACAATTCCATTGTTTGCATTGTCTTCTAACATTCCTTAATAATCATTAGTGAGCATTTTGTACGACAGAAGGTGAAAGCAGCTATGAAACTAACCTAAAAAGGAGAGGATGAAAGGTTGGTCAATTTTACTTGGTAGCTTCCTCCCCCATTTCATGAGACCAGGTACCAGTACTGGCAAGCTGTAAGAATACAGGACCTTCTCTCTTCTTAAACTCTATATGACTCCTCAAAAATTGGCCAACCAAGCTAAATTACAAATGAACNTTTTTTTTTTTTTTTTTTTTTTTTTTTTTTTTTTTTTTTTTGTCTGTGGAAAGCAATTTGTGCAAGAACCGCAACACACACACACACACAGTATCAAATGATTGATGGCCCTACATTTCATGGCGGTCAGCTGGCCATTAACATGAAAATTATAATAATTAACAACAATAACGATAACGATACAAAAATAAAAGCAAACCATAGTACACATTCACATCAACTTAATTTTAAAAACGGACTGACCTTTCAGATGAGGTAGTATTTATCTCGACACTCAACTTCAGCGCAGATGCAACTTTCTCGGCAATCCTTTGTTTCTCCGCAGAAGCTAACCCATCAAGCAAGAATACAGCCCTTCAGTATCCAACCTTCAATATTTAAATTTGGAGTGACAGAAAGCATGTCAACCAACATGGAAAAAGGACTACCTGCTTTCATTGCCTCCTTAGCTAGTTGCTCGTCCAAACCTGAATGCTTTGCTTGACCACGCACAACTTCACTGTATAAACTCTGTCTTGTCTCCTCATTCCCAACTATCTTTACTTTGGATATTCTCTCAGGTCCAAGCTTATTAATGATAGATCTAACAATTAAGAAACACATTGGAAATATTAGCTTTAACATTCATATTGTAAAATTAAAAGAAAAAAAAAAACAAACAAACAAATTACAACACTGTGACAAACATTCTATAAATTGTGAGAAAATGACTTTTAATCCAACATTAAAAAAAAATGTTTTTAACTGTGGTATCTTTAACATTAACATGAATATACCTAGCAATTTCTTCTCCACTTTTGCTGTAGGCTGTGAGAATAATCACAGGTATTCCCTCGTCATATGCATTGTCAATGAAACTGCAGAAATGAAATGTAGCTCCATTTAATAAAGAAACAATCAAGAGATTGATTTGTAGATACACTTTGACAATTGACATGATATCAACTATTATTGCAAGTGTTATCTCATTCGAAGTGAAAAGCAGCAAGCAACAGGTTAACGTGTATAGCATGACATTAAGCAATATCTGAAACTGTGCCTGAAATTGTATCTTCCCTTACAAAGCTCCTAACATTTATAGATTGATAAACGACCGATGAGTTTCTAAGGAGAGTTAATTTTCCCACTTTTCATAACATTTCAAGGATAAAATCCTTACATTTCCTAGAATTTCATAAACCAATTTCATTTCATGATGATCTTGATCAGATTAAGCTATGCTTGCTAATATGCCTGCCTATTTTATTTCTATCTTCTGATGCTGCAGCCAACAAGTTTGAGGAGCTAACTAGGACTTCTTCAGAAAGATCCCAGTCTTGCATGTTGTGGTCATTTGAATAAAATGAGCATTAGAGAATCAGGCTTCTTCCATTTGGAAGTATATTGAAAATGGGAAGCCCATATAAAAAAGATTTAGACAAATCAGTAACTAAATGAGCATTATTGCTTCTGAACCATGGATCACATAGCCTGGCGTAACAGTATTTTCTTCCTCAAAAAAATAAAATAAAAACCAAATGAGCAAGAAAATCAAAACAATATAACATGATAACAGAAAGAAGTCAATTTCCCAACACGGCATCCAAACATCATAGGAAACCAATTTATTTCCACTCTAACAAGAAAGAGGCGTCCAAATTAGAATAGATGGACTAATTAAACAATATAGATGACGTAACAGGAATTCCCATGAACCATTCAACCAGGATTCAGTTAGGAGCACTTACTCTTCAACTCCAGGCCGTAAAGGTAAACTTTGTGAGACCATCAATTCATCTGATGCATTTTTCTGCCAATAATGGATCAAAAAAATGTTCCATCATATTTTTTTTTAAAAATTATAGGAGAGAGATAAAAAAAAAAAAAAACATTGTTTTAGCATCAGTTTAAATTGTAATACTCACAAGAGGAATGCCATAACAAATGAATATAACGTATAACAAAAGAAGTATATTCTACAAAAAATAGTTGGAGATGGAGAGGGGCGGGTGGGGGCATGCATACAAACTTAAGCACCAGAAGATATCAACAAAGAATAAGACCTAGACGTGACTGGCTAATCCAGACAATCACTTGTTCTTCATTGTAAATAGACTCAATACATAGTAAGATTGTAAGCATTTGTATTCAACTCCAATCTCAACAAGATCCTAGATTCGTGTTTGAGATCACTAATTCAGGTCCTCCCTTCATAAGGAAAGATGCCTTTTTTTTTTTTTGTGGATAAATGGGAGTCAGAGCTTTGCTCCCCACCCGCACCCACCCCTAGGTCCAAACCTGGGAAACACTTAATCAAATGCCTAGTGGCATGATAAAAGCCGATGATCGTAAGCTATGTCCTCCATCACGATCTCGAATGAAATTATCCATGGATAAGGGGTTTGTGGTATTAAGCTCATCCAAGGGTTCGAATTTGGGGGCAGAAAGATGTCATCTTAGGAAGTAGTTTAGAAAGGAATAAATACAAGATAGTTTTAGGAAAGGGATAGAGAGGACCTGTATATTTGGGAGTGAGTCAAGATTATCAAGGCTAGATGTTTGTTTTTTACAAAGAAGTTATTTAATTATCCAATTTTTCTTTATCATTTCATCGAATTAAAAGCTTTTGCCAAGAAATGCATGGATGTCGGAAATTGAAAGGATGGAAAATCCTCATCGCAAGCTTTGTTACTAATAACATTTCAATACAATTTAAGTTATTTCCAAAGACATGTCAAAGAAGGGAGACAAGATTAACCGAATGGTTAAACCCTTCTCTCGTGAGGAGAAGAGAAAACTTTAAGATATATAGGTAAATTTTACAGAACTCGAAGCTTCTGAATACAAGCAAATATCTGCAAGAAAAATAATGGTTATGCACTTCTCTTTGAATTAACTGCCTGAGGGAACCTACAATCAAGCGCCTAAGCAATAACTGCCAGATATCTCATGCATATATGGTCAACAGAAGTACCTTTTCTCGCAGAACACTTTTAATAAATGATTCCTTCTCATTTGTTGGTAGTGAAGTCGGCCAACCAATCTGTAATGAAGAAACACTTCGACTGACTGAAAAATGTATTTCATACCCAAGGAAAAAGAAGCAGTGACCAAAAATACTAGGTCAGAATCTCAAAACAAGAAAAGAAACTCACACGGTTAAAATACATAATTAGCATCCGTTCCTCATTAGCAGCATTCTTCCTGTGAAAGAAATTGAAAATATTTTCAATAATCTTGACTCACGATAGTGATAGAGCCTTAGCTTGATTATACTATGCCAAGTAGGGTTCTGGAACATGTTGATTTCTTCTTCTCAATGATCTTTTATTTCGTACTGTAAAGTGGCTGATAACCTTTTCTCTATTTTCCTTAATCGTCTATTTGAAGATGAGGAGAAACTTCTTTGGCTCAAACTTTATCAAAAGTTTTTGTGGTGGTTGGATAGAGACCTCAAATTGTTTGTAGAATTTTTTAATCTTTTATGGACACCCTCTTTGTTACAGCTTCTTGGTGTACGCTTTATAGAGTTTTGTAACGATTCTCCTCTAAATGATATTTTGACTAATTGGAGGGCTTTCATGTAACCTCCCGTGGCTCAAGGGTCACCTTTCCTCCCTTCTCCCTTATATATTTCATTGATCTACAAATACCTTGTTCCTTAATTTAACAAACATCCGAGAGGTCTGTATCTCTCCCACTAAACTAAGCTTAAAGTCCACCAACTTCAACATCGAATGGTCAGAAAAGCAAAGACGCCTAAATTTTGTTAAATTGAATAAATCAGACTGGAACTGTACAAAAAAAAGTGAATAAATTTTTAAGATGCTAAATTTATCATATATTCATTTTGAAAACAAATATGAGCATAATGGCATTCGTTCAAAATATAGGTAGATTAGATCGTATCAGCAAGAGCTAAACCTGACAAGGTCTGAATATACAGGATCAGTCCAATTTGCACAGTCAAGTCCAAGCTTCCGAAATGCTGTCAGCACAAAGTTAGATAATGATCATCCAAAACACATAAATCAAAATTAACTATAGAATTTAGATTTGTTGATGAAGAAGTATGAAAAGATTAGCACCCTCATTGAAAGCTTGGCGATTAGTTGAGCGATATGCATCCACAAGGACTCTGGAAGGAAGGGAAAAAAAGAGTTAAAGGGAAGAAACTCCAAACCTGCCTGACTCATGAAACGTTACAAAATTGGAGAGCATAAAATATTGATTGTTTATTAGGTCAAATCACCAAGACAATATTGTCCAACGACCCAAACTCAAATCAATGCAGCCTATTGCCTCCCTGGCAACATTGCGTTCACACTATGCTTCTTTTCTTTTCTTTTTTTTTTCTTTTTTTTTAACTTCTTTTCTCAAAATTTTGTCTTTCTTTCTCTGGTTTTATCAAATATCCGCAGAAGCTTTTACGAGCAACACAATCATCACAACTCATAAGGAACTTAGTACGTATTCAAAGATGTAAAACAAAAAGTTAGTCATCCAGAGATATGGTTTGAAAGGGAAAGACCTTCTTGGTCTACTTTAACAGCTGGACATGGACAAGGGCCCGTTTGAAGTGATTGGTAGGTTGAAGGGAACAAGGCCACAGTCTAAGATGAGTGATCCGGTACTTGGTTCCTCTTGGTGAAAGCTTATAAGATCTGGTTGTTCATCTTTCATATTTAGTTATTTTCACCGACGTGAAGGGGCGAGGGGTAGTTAAAGCTGCCAGTTAATCCTAACGTAGTCCAATCATTTTTCAGGTCTGAATCAGATTCTTTCTCTTTCCTAAAAATAATAATTATTATTATAAATAAATCAGAGATATTTCCCACTCTGTGATTCTTTAACATTTATGTACTGTTTATGATGGTTAACGTTGCCTCTATTGATGCAAGTATTTGCCTGGAAATGAATTCTATCATCTTTTCTTTCGTTTAGATCTACAAATGAGGGAAGACAACCAAAACTGCCAGTTTCCATACTTGGGCCGTTCGAAAGATCGTAGGTCCAATAATTAAGAGTACTGTCTACCGATTTTCTGACGGTGTCCTATAATGGCCTAAAATTTTCTTGATTCAACATGCGAACAAGATAAAAGATGAGCTTGGTTAGGCACGTGATAAAACTAAAGAACGTAAAGAATTTAAACTGCAAAAAGTAAACACATTGATTTAGAAATCTAAAGGCACATTGGTCGGGCAAAAACGGTGGAATAAATCGTCGTAATTCAAGCATCTGATAGACTTGATCTAAACGGCGTCCACCGGAAGAGCGTTTGTGCAGGCAGATAAAAAATAATAATGGTAATATTAGAGATGACACCATAAAGCTAACAAAGCAGTTTCGTGAACTTAAAACAGAAGTCGAACTGAGAAAGACAAGTGTTACGGCGTCAATACGTTCTTAAAATTAAACACTAGCTAGGTATTTGTGTAATACTTGTCCATAAAGAGAAGAAGCGTATTCGGATAAGCAAAACAATTCGAACCAGCAATAATGAGTAAAGAGATTGAATGCGTGGAATTAAAAGAACAATTGTAGGAAATCACCCTTCAACTTCGAGAAGAACCGCGAGTTCTTGGGATGAGTAGTTGTTAGAACGGCTGGTAGTGCTGGGAGCAACTGGTGTCCTGATTCGTAAACTCTTCCCAATGGAGCTAACGCTTCTCGAGAAAACAGAGAGATGTGGAGAAGACGGATGGAATCTGGTTGTTGGCAGATTAAGTGCGGCATGGGAGTAGAAGCAATTGCAAGATGTGGTTCTTTTGATAGGATGAGTATAGAGCGTGGAGCAGGAGGTTATTTCCATGGCGGTTGTTGAAGGATTTAGACCACAGCTCCAATGACCTCCTCCCGCTGATTTCACCACTGTTTTCCCCCTTCGCTAAAAAGATCCGTCCACATCCGCAACTGAAGTTATCGGAAATAAACAAATATGCTGAAAATATCTTTGACCTCTGTTGTTTACTTTGAACCAATTTTGGCTATATATTGTTTAAAAAATTGTACTTATTTTATCGCTATTAATTATTTTAAAACAATGATCTTATAATGTATTCCATCTTATAATAAGTTTAACCGCTATTTGTATAAATTTGTAAAGGTTGAGGTGGTAAATTTTAATATATCATTTATTTATTTATTTTTACAAATTAATATATACAATAAAAAAAATAGCATTTAAATTAATTATTGATTTTTATATTTGTAACGTCTGGGGTAATTTTGGATTTAAGGAACATACTAGAAAGGAAAATAAAAAAGCCCAATAGAAATCTCGGCCCAAAAACGTAACTTATGACCCAATCATACGAAAATTTACCCAAAGGCTCCATTGTTTGCCTTAGCCTATGTGGGGTTGATGCCGATGTTAATTTTTCAATCTCGTGCGACCTTAGCTAGTGAAGTTCTTAGTTAATCCAATTCGACCTCCTTCCACCTTGTATACGAGAGAAATGAGATACATTAGGCTATCCTTCATATAATTACTTTATTTTGAAGTAGTGAAGGTAACCTTTTACGCCTTAGCTCATCCATCTCGTGCATTGACGAGATATGACGGATGCATTTACTCCCAACTTACTCTTCAATTTACATATGTAATTATTTTATCTAAATATTAATTATATATCTTATAATATGAACTAAATCGCTATACATTCTAAAGTACGTGGACTAAATTGTTTCAAACTAACCTTTGTAAACTAAATTTTTATTTTTTTTATACAGCAAATGAACACATAGAAATTTTGACACGTGTCCTTGAAAGAGCTAGTACACGTCAGTTACTGTCGAACTATGTTATTGTCACATAAACTAATTATTATTTTTATACAATCTTAGTGTCTAACACCTAAGTTGTTGTGTTGTGTGTGTTGTGGTGGGTAGTTGGTTATTTGTTATTTATAAGACAGATATTTACATGGTTTAATTGTCCAGATCATAAGAATGATTCACTCGGAAAAAAATATAATTACACTTTTTTAACATGTATTTGGTGACGTACCTAGCAAATGTTATTTTTTATACATAAAGTGTGAAGTCTATTTGTAAATGATGAAAGTAGCAACTGTATATCAACTGAATATTTGGCTAAAATTTTACATTCTCTACGATGTTGAATCACTCAGATCAAATTTATAATCAAGTTGGTAGGTTATAATATATTATGTTAATTTTGCATTGTTCAGCGAGTTTTTCGAGAGGTGACTTCTCTTGCTTGCTTGTTACACGAGTTATCTTCCAAAAGAGGTGAATTAATCTTCTCCATCCAAGATCGGTTATAGAGACCCCATATACTTAAGACAAGAAAAATGTGCACTAGAAGTGGTCAGAAATGCCGTCCAGCCTCTAGAGGGATACAATGGGAAAGATAGCTTTTGATATTTAATACACTGTCGAAATATATTTCAAAATCTCACTCCTAACCTCGTATGTGTAGCTTCAAAACGATGCTCATTTACATAGACGTTTATGGATAAAAAAACAAGAGTTACCCTCACGTATCGACGTGCAACCATAATCTCGTATAAGTTAGAAACAAGTGAAACCTTTGGCATATAGGTAATAATTTACTATATTACATTAATACAACAACATTATAAAAATAATCAAACAAAGTGAAGGCCACATTACATCTATAATAAATGCAGAAATATAAGAAGATCTAACGATGTCTCGTTTGTATGGTAGTGTGATTATGTCAATTAATTTATACAAATATTTTTATAAACATACAAAAATAAATCATATTATAAAGTATGGATATCGACCTACAACTTATTTTAGTCGCATGCATTTATTATTAATCATTTAAAGTTAGCGTGTGATACATCATTGTGGTGGAGGAGTTTGTGGAATAATTTTGTTATGCAATTTCTAAATTTAAGAATTATTACAAGAGGTGTAGTTGAAAATGATTATAGAATTGATAATTATAAAAAAGTAGAGATAATTTGATGATAGTTTTTTTACTTTAATCCGACTTTTAAGTATTAACGTGAATATCAACATCATTGATACTTATTCATTAGTTTAAGACGGTAAGTCCTTTTAACTTTATGTTTATTGCATAGGAAAAAAAAAAGAAAAACTTTTAGATAAGATCAAACATAATAATATTTTTATTATTTGAACGGAAAGTGGGAAAGTTTTTAAATTAAAACAAAGAACTCAACACGTACGCATAATTCGGGCATATTTAATATAGTCAAGAAAAAAATGGAAATAATAAATATAAGACAACGGTCAATCACGTCACATGCAGCAAAGGAGGCAAACCAGATATGTGATTTTAAAAAAAAATTAAATATTCGTTACTAACTTACCATATCAACTCAAGTCAGTTCAATTTTTTTTTTTTAAATTAAGCTATTAAATATAAATTTAAATTTTATGTGAAATAAAATATTAAAATTGTATTTAATAGAGAAAAAAAAAAAGTTGGGAGATTAAATCAGTAATTACAAATTTTATTTTTAAAATTTGAGGTGTGTTTATTTGAAAAATGGGCATTTGGGAACATTTCCAGGCTTTGAAAATGCCCGCGGACGGATTTAAATAATCTGAATTAGTGCAAAAAGAAAATCGACCGGGCAGTTCAATTGGATCACTATCCGCTCCCCAGCTACTCTCACTATAGTCTTGTTTATAGCTTTGTTTCGGACCCCACTGCGGACCCTACAATTTGAACCGCTCAACCATTGTAAAATTTAATCTAATATACGTCACGCGCTGTCAAGAATGTTCGTAAGACCACGCGCTTTCCTCTGCCACGTTGTCGCTTTTTATTGGTTCATACTGACACGAGTGCAGGCCGACGAGTGGGAATGGCTCTCCCCGAATGCGTACACCCCAAAATACCCTTCTGTCTCACAGAGAATGAGAAACGAAAAAAAAAGAAAAAAAAGAAAAAAAAGAAAAAAAAGAGGAGGAGCGAAATCTCTTTCTTCCACTCTCTCCCCATCGCTTCTTCTTTCGCGCTTCCCTTTTCCCTCCCCTCCCCTCTCTCTGTCTGTTCGCTCTGATTCAGGGCATCGCTTTGTAGCATTTCTTCGTCGAGACTTGCGTTCTGCCTGTTGCAGGTACTTGCCTTTGAGGAATATAGAGATAGAGACAATTCTGCATTTGTTTTTGTTGTAGATAGGATCAAAAGTTAGTAAAAAATGTCGGAGGAGGAGAAACTGCTTAAGGAGGCGAAGAAACTACCGTGGGAGGATCGGCTGTCGCACAAGAATTGGAAGGTCAGGAGCGAGGCCAACATTGATCTAGCAGCCGTATGCGACTCCATTACGGATCCTAAGGATTCTCGTCTCCGCGAATTTGGTGAGTCCACTTAGGTCCATTTCCACTTATTAGATCTGTTATAATGGCTCTGCAGCTCACCATTGACGATCGAGTGTTTTGATTGGTATGGATCTTTGCTCATGCATTTCGTTTCTGATTTCTTTAGGTCCGTTATTTAGGAAGACCGTCGCGGATTCTAATGCACCAGTGCAAGAGAAGGCACTGGATGCATTAATTGCTTACTTACGAGCTGCTGACGCAGATGCGGGGAGGTGGAAATTCTTTTGTTGCTCTATCTGAACCCGTAACTTTATTTAGTCATCCACATTTGTGTTTCTGGTTCTTTAGAGTTACCGGTTAACGTTCTGATTGTATTTTCTTTTGGAAATTGTCGTTTATAGGTTTGCCAAAGAAACTTGTGACGCAATTGTTGCAAAATGCTTAACTGGTAGACCTAAGACCGTGGAGAAAGCCCAAGCAGTGTTTATGCTCTGGGTAGAACTAGAAGCCGTGGATGTTTTCCTGGTATTTTTTTTCCTAATCCCATAGTTTCAAGCATTGATTTTAGAATGTTGCATTTTGATGCCAGCGGTTTATATTCCATGGTGCACGTTTCAATCATTAGGAAGTGTGCTAGCATACTGTATACAGTTTTTGAAGATTGAGAGTGGTTTATGAGATTCATAAGAGAATATCACTTTTGGAGGTGTACATGCTTCCTCCTAGATTTTCTTATTATTTGCTTTGGCAGTTTTCAAGTATGGAGGCTTTGCTTCTTATTTCTTATGGGTAAAACTTAGAAGTTAATTTTCTAACTACTCATATGATTCCAATAATAATAATATCAAATTCATGTGTTATTCCACCAAATTATACTTTAACGACCAGGACTAGATTTTAAGACACAGTTATAACTATACTTACAGATACTTGGACGCATCATTAAATTTCTTGCTTACACCTGAATATTCAAAATAGGGAGAATGTGATCATATCTGTGCTTGGAGGAAGAAGCATACTTATTTCACATTGGTCGTGAATAACACATGAATTTGATATTATTATTATTGGAATCATACTGCATTTCCTCCAAGCACAGGAAGAAGCATATCTGTGCCTGAATATTCAGAAAAGCATACTGCATATCTGTTCCTATTTTGAAGAAGCATACTGCATTTCTGTACTTATTTCACAGATATGCTTTTTTGAATATTCAGGCACAGGAAGAAGCATACTGCATTTCTGTGCCTGAATACTTATTTCAGGCACAGAATGTGATCATAACTATACTTTTTTCTTTTTGCAAACTGCATTTTCATTTTTTTCCTTCGTTTCATCAGTAACATATATTTCAGATCGTTTAGAATAAAAGACTAACGCAAACTGCAATTTCAATTCATTTGACATTTATATACATGTATTGAGGCCTATTCTTGCATCTCACATCAGAAGGTTTATGCTATTATAGGATGCAATGGAAAAAGCTATAAAGAATAAAGTTGCAAAAGCAGTTGTCCCTGCAATTGATGTCATGTTTCAAGCTTTGAGGTTTGTATTTTGATATTGATGGTGTAATTTTTTTGTCATTTATTTTTATTTTATTGTGTAATTCATTTATGATTTTCCTCATGAAAATAGTGACTTTGGAGCAAAAGTAGTTCCTCCAAAACGAATTTTAAAGATGCTTCCAGAACTCTTTGACCATCAAGATCAGAATGTTCGCGCATCTTCTAAGGGATTGACACTTGAGCTTTGTCGTTGGATTGGGAAAGACCCAGTAAAGTCTATATTGTTTGAAAAAATGAGGGATACAATGGTATGATGAATATTGATAGCTAATATAACATCCTTTATCAGTTCCTAAATGTAATTTTTTTTATCTTGAATTTTCAGAAAAAAGAGTTGGAGGCTGAGCTTGTCAATGTTACGGGGTCTGTTAGGCCTTCTCGGAAAATAAGGTTAACAACATCTTGTCTCTTTACATTCTTGCTAGTGCAACTTTATTTTTTATTTATTTATTTATTTTGTAAAGATATTATTACTATTGGCCTGATGGTGATTAGATCATGTCCTCTGAGCTGCCTTACTTGCCGTATTCACTTCAATTTTCTTTCATTGGAATGGCTATCATGTCGTTTTATTTTGATAACGAAATCTTATTTTTACTGGGATATTGGCAATTGTTTTTTTTTTCTTTTTGGGTTTGCTAACACCAATGGTAGACTTGAGATAAATTTTGTTTTATCAGTTTAAAGGTATAATTTTTTTTAGTGAAATTATGTCGACATTTTAATATGCTGACATGTTGAATGTTGTTGCTGTGTTGACAATTTCAAGCATTTTTAATTTGAGGATAAATTGAAAATGCTGCTATTATTGAAGAGAGAATGTAGAGAGAGGGAATAAGCAAGCTGTAGAGTATTGTGGGTGTTATACGGATGATAGGTGGGTGGACAACTAAACTTATGGTACTTATCTTGTATGTAGCTTGTTGCCGCCAAGGTATATCATAGCATAAGACCACAAAAATTCTGCGTCTAATGTTAATGCTGGACAGAGTTTCATAATATTAGTGGTTTTCCTCACATTAATTATTAACTAGCTCTTTCTCTATTGTTTTTCCCTCTTTTCTTCCCCTACTTTTTAAACCGTTCAAATGATTTTTTTATTCTTCATATTCATAAATTTGGAACTTCAACTTATTTTTCGATATTAATATTTTCTCTATTGATTGCTTACCGATAGTATCTTTGTTGTTTAACAAGATGATCTCTGTTTTGTGGTTAATTTTGAAGTTTGTATGATGTTATAAATTATAACTTTATAAGTTTTTTCAGCTTTTATATAAATCCCACATTAGCTATTTTTACATCGAACTTTTTCATAGCAGCCAATTTAAAGGTTTCCTTATTGTATTCCTGTTGAGATTAATTATGTTACTTAGTTAGGTCCGAGCAAGACAAAGAGCCAGAAAAGGAAGATGCTTCTGAGGCTGTTGGTACAGGACCTTCTGAAGAATCTGTAGCTGATGGTATGTAGATGTTTACATATCAGTTTTCTTCATTTATTGTGATTAATTTTTGTTTGTCTAATGCTATGTATTTTGAGCAACATGAACAAAGCATTTATTAATCACTAAAAGCTTCTGACATTTAATACCCTTCAATTGTCAGTTCCTCAGGAAATGGATGAATATGATCTTGTTGATCCAGTAGACATATTGACTCCATTGGAAAAGTCAGGATTTTGGGATGGAGTGGTTGGTGATTTTGACCTTTTTCAATATATGTTTTCTATTAAAATATAAATTGTAATATGTATTGTAATATATATCTACTTTTGTTCCTACTAGCTGATTAAACTTAATGTTGATAGCCTTGAACTTCACTAGTTTTGCTACCCCACAAACTTATTTGTTAATTCTTGTTTTCTTTAGAAAGCTACAAAATGGTCAGAAAGAAAAGAGGCTGTTGCTGAACTAACCAAACTTGCTTCAACGAAAAAGATAGCACCTGGTGACTTTTCAGAAGTTTGTAGAACTTTAAAGAAGGTAAGATATCGTCTCTGTGACCCTTTTTTCTCTCTCAGGGGCTTGAATGGATTTCTTTGGCCAATTATATTTCTGTCAGTCTTTCAATTTGAAAAATAATTATGATAGGTCTCTGATTTCAATACCCTAGTCTGCAACTGCCCACCCAATGAACAAGACACTTTTGCTGCTTTGCAGTGCTAGTCTAGTATTCTCTATTCTGTAGCAAATATGTGATGGTGTAACATTCTTATATGTATCAATCATGTATATCATTTTTATATTACATTTCAGGGTCGTTTATAAGAAAAGCGTTTACAAAATTGGATCTGTTTAATCAGTAACCTTAATTTTCTTGCAATCCATTATAGTTACCTGAATTTTCTTGCACATATTGAAGAAAGATTACTTGCTTGAAAAAAGGTTCCATTATTTGACTTACCAACAAAATTTTGAACAATCATCACAGCTGATTACAGATGTGAATATTGCTGTTGCTGTCGAATCCATTCAAGCTATTGGCAATCTTTGCAGGGGTCTCAGAGCCAACTTTTCTGGGAGTTCACGATTCCTATTGCCAGTTTTACTTGTATGTATAATAGCTCATATTTTCCCCTAAATTGTTTAAAATATCTCAATCAAGATATTTTTTGCCGTCCATGTCACAACGATGTTATATTTTCTTATCTTCTTGTTAATGAATTGTTTTTGGCACGCTTCAGACCATGCTAACAATTGGATTTCGTTGTTTTTATAGGAAAAACTGAAAGAAAAAAAACCTGCTCTGACGGAGTCATTAACTCAAACTCTCCAAGCGATGCATAAGTCTGGATGCCTTAGTCTTTCTGACGTCATTGAAGGTGAGAGTTCTATTTGCTAGATTTGTCCTAGCAATTTTTAGGTAATGTTTGGGTCATAGTGTTTTTATTATTATTTTTTTAATGAGAAAAACAACATTTCATTGAGAAAATTGAAAGAATACGTAGGTACCTACAAAAATGAAGCCCACAAAAGGGAGCACTACTAAAGAATGCTTACGATTATCCAAAAACAAGAAAAAAAATAGAGAATTAGGAGCATGGTTTAAGCTGTTCAAACTTTCTTCTTTCATCCCTAATTTTTTTTTTACATTTTTTTATCATTTCCAATTGGAGCGACATTTTTTTTGTTGTCATTCTTTAGACTATGGAGTTCTTTCCTTAGTAAAATAAGGTGGGAATGATTTTAATCATTGCTTTTGTGGCAGATGTCAAGACAGCAAGCAAAAACAAAGTTCCTCTTGTCCGCTCATTGACTTTAAGCTGGGTTACTTTCTGTCTTGAAACTAGTAACAAAGCTGTTGTCCTGAAGGTGCATAAGGAATATGTCCCTATATTTATGGAGGTCAGTGAATCCCATGCTTTAAGATTTTCTATGGTTAGTTTTTTAGTGTGTTATTTCAGAATTGTTTTATTTTCATCTTGTGCACTCTTTATTTCAGAATTCTCCATGTTTGTTTCTTTCAATTTATTCTTCTTCTTTCATGTTGTGGCCTGTGGGATGGGAAGTTTGGATTGTGAGAAACAAGACTGTTTCAAGGCATCGATACATATGGAGGGGATGTTTTCTATTTTTGTCTTTTCTTCTTTTTGCTTTCTGTGTGGCTTCCTTGTCAACTTATTTCGTGAATTTCTCTACTTTGATGAGAGCCAGTTAAAGCCTCTTTTTGTTGAGGCTTTGCCTGCCACTTATGTATATTATTCTAACAAATTAGTTTCCTGTTGGAAAATAAAGTTGTATCTCTTTTCAAATGGTTTCGAACAAGTATCATTTCTTATACATATGCGTAAGTGTGGGTAAACTATGTTTCTTATGCTTATATCATATTTACATGTGGGTATGCCAACATGTGGATTTTTTTAAACCCTAAATGTGGATTATTAACCCTTTCTCCTATTATTCTCTTTCTTTAGGCTTTACCCATTTGTTTATGCTATTCATTTGTTTGTCTTACTGAATCTTAATATAAATTTTTTCCCCCATTTTAGAGCCTTAATGATGGGACCCCTGATGTGAGGGATACGGCCTTTTTGGCATTGGCAGCAGTAGCAAAGGTAAGTGATTTCAGTCAACTACATATTTTTACATACTTTTTTAAATTAATACTTTGATTCTGCTGCTGCTGCCGTAACAACTTTCTGCTTGACTATGCTAGTCGGTAGGCATGAGACCTTTGGAGAGGTCCGTGGAGAAACTGGATGATGTGAGAAGGAAAAGACTATCTGAGATGATTATGGGCTCTGAAAGCAGTGTACCTTCTAATGGCTCAGGTTATTGACATTGAGTTTCTAGTAACTCAGAAATTTGATTAAATATTACCTAATTGATTTTTCTTTTTCATTTATTTTCTAACTTTGCATTTCTCGTTTTTTCCGTTTAAACTTTTAGCAAAGTTCACACTACTATAATTTATGTTAACTTTCTGAAGTATGTATCATGGCAATGCAGCAAACCAAGCTCCTGGTGCAAGTGTTTCATCAGTTTCGGTAGGTCATGGATATTAAGATGTTTTCTACCAATGTTCCCAGCTTTGTATATGCTATATAGTTTATATAATTTTTCTTGAAACAATATATAAAATATGTTACTAAGAGCATTCTACCTTGAAATGATTCAAGTTTTTACTGTTTATGAATCCAAATGAATGATGCATTTCTATGTCATTTTCCTATTATGAGAACCAAAGCTTTCCGACAAACATGAGAAGAAACAGTGTTTGTATATCCTATACACATTGCATGACTTGGTGCCACGATTAAATGGGCAAGCTGTAAGCGCTCATATACCTTACAGTTACTAGTCATAGGTTTAAACCATGGAAGTTATCTGCCTTTAAGGGTCATATCTGGTAAACCCATATGCCTCTCTATGAATTTCTGGATACTTAATCTTGTAAAGTTGGGCTGGTTTGTGGGATTTTTCAACGTGTGTGTAATAGTATGAAAATCCATGATTAGAAAAAGAACACATTTGTATGTGTTAGTTTTTTCGATAGAAAACGAAGGTTACTTGTATAAGATAATGATAAAGAGTAAAAAGATGAGTTATATTATCAAAGAGGTGAACTTTCCAGATTGAATATCCCTCTCCTTCTTCCTGTTTTGATATATCGGTCGGTCGTGGATGTTATTATTAACAATCAGTTGGATCTTATATTGGTTTGTCTCCACATGGTACCTCAGTCCTGTCTTGGTCTTAGTTTCTCATTTTCTATTCTTTTAGTATTTGCTTTCTCTTCATCAATATTTAAACTGTTTCTTACAGAAAAATCTTCATTTTTTTTAATTTTTTTTTTTTATTTTCTTAGTTATTATTTTATGGTGATATAATGGATTGAATATTTATGCAGGATTCAGGCGGTTTATTTGTCAAAAAATCTGCAGCAAGCATGCTTAGTGGAAAGAGGCCTGCACAGGCAGCTGTGAGTTAATTTTACCAGTGTTCTGGTTTCCAATGCAAAAAAAATTTATTCATTACTTGTGCAATACTTTCTTGTCATTATAATATATTCTTATAGTTCTATTTATATTTGCCAGCCTTCTAGTAAAAAAGGAAACTCGGCGAAATCAGGCACCAATAAGAAAGCAGATGGTAGTGTACCTAGTGGAGCTCCACCAAAATCTTCCAAGCCCATTGAAGTTCCAGAAGATGTTGAGGTAATCTAATAATTTGTCTNTTTTTTTTTTTTTTTTTTTTTTTTTTTTTTTTTTTTTTTTTTTTTTTTTTTTTTTTTTTTTTTTTTTGTATTAAGTTAAGACATTGAATCTGCTTGCGATGAGAGTAGATTGTTATGTTTATTCCGGGCGTATATGCTAGCTTCTTTTATTCTCATACTGAATTTTGGGTGGAATTCTAATTTTCTATTTGTGCTAGTTTTCTGAAGATCAAAGGAAGGTTTTATTGATTTGCTTCTTACAAGAAATATCTTTGTTTATGGTTGGCTGCTTTTTTATGTATTGACTAATTTTGCTGTTTTCACTAAACATTTGTAGCCGGCTGAGATGAGTCTCGAGGAGGTGGAGAGCAAATTAGGTTCTCTTGTTGAAGCAGATACAGTTTCTCAATTGAAGAGCACTGTGTGGAAAGAACGACTTGAAGGTTCTCATATTAATAAACTGTTGTTATTACCTATTGTCTTAGTAGTTACTCTTATGTTCTCAAACTCCTATAGCACTTTTACTGCTAATGATGTTAAAAAGCCAATTTGTTTCTGGAATGTACCTGCTAAATAAATAACCGTTTTTCACTTTTCTGTCCATTTCAATCCTAGATACTAACCAACTTTAGTTGTCTAGCTAACAACAGTTATGTTTTAAGATTGATGCTCAAATGGAAGAAAACCTAGTAATATTCATTTAAAGAACAAAAGTTGGCCAATGTGGGACTGCATATTGGTTAATTCAGCATAATATATCTAGCTCTACTTCTCAGGGTTGGTTCCCTTTTGTGGATGTGCGGCGGACTAATTTGTTATTGCATTGACTCTTAAAAATTATAACTTATGTTTCAGCAATATCTTCATTGAAGCAACAAGTGGAAGGTTTGGAAGATCTTAACCCATCAGTTGAGATACTTGTTCGTTTACTTTGCATTATCCCTGGTTGGAGTGAGAAAAATGTTCAGGTTTTATTCTAATACTGCTACTTTACATTTCTCTTATTTATATGCTTTGGTGGGTTATTATTTAGTTATGCGCTCAAGCTGAATGATGCAGGTCCAGCAACAGGTTATCGAAGTCATTACTTATATAGCCTCCACTGCCAAAAAATTTCCAAAAAAGTGTATTGTACTTTGCCTTTCAGGTGGGTACCTTGGACCTTTGCAATAGTTACACTTGATTAATCTAGATAGTATAAGTTTTTTTAAGGAAACTCATTTTCCCTGATCCAGCCTAATAGTTAAAATTGATTATTCTCGAGCAAAGAAAATCTCAAAATAAACTATATTAGCAAATAAATCCACTACCGATTTCAAGTATAACCAAATGTATATCCACAGGTCATGACCATTAACTAACAGAAACTTGCTGAAATGCCCGCCAATTAGAGTTGATAATAAAAGTAGTATAATTAGAAAAAGTTTTTGAGAAGAATTACAGTGAAAAGCTATGAAACTAAGCCAACTCCAAGATTTCCAATTTTGTTCCCTTTGCATCGAAAATTCAGTCTCTTTCCAGCCAAATTTCCCAAGCAAAATCTTTTTTAGTCTTGACTCAAAGAATCTTTGACCAAACAAAAGCTGCTCAATTCTATCTTTAGCCGTTTCATCAAAGACCCTGGAGCTTGAAACAGTTATCACAACTGAAACAAAAAATTTCAAAATCAAGAAAATCTCAGTTTCTTTTGTAAATAAGCTAAAAATTCTAGCTGTAAGAGAATAGGGACGTTCCACTCAGCATCATTTCCCTTTCTTTCTACATTTTTTTAAATTTTTTTATGAAATTTTATTTTACATTGGTAACCAGTGGAAATATGAATACCTTTATATTATGTACTTGATAGGTATAAGTGAACGTGTAGCAGATATTAAAACTCGTGCTCAAGCGATGAAGTGCCTTACCACTTTTTCAGAAGCAGTTGGTCCAGGATTTATTTTTGAAAGAGTATGGTTCTATGGATTATATAACCGGCATTTCTATTATGGCAAAATCCATTTTCACTTTTGTACCTTTATCTGCATGTTTATTATTGTTTGTGCTTAAAGTAGATTAGACAGAATTTTCAAGTAATTACCGTCTCTATAAATTTGTTTTTTTCTTCTATATATTAAATTCTATTCCTTCAAACTTTTAGCTCTTTAAAATCATGAAAGAGCACAAAAATCCGAAGGTCCTTAGTGAGGGACTGTTGTGGATGGTTTCTGCTGTGGAAGACTTTGGTATATCTCTATTAAAACTCAAGGTACTTGGTTTTTCTTTGTATTTGAAAATTGGAAGCCTTTTGGTTATTCTTTCTGAATATTTTATGGTTTCATTGTTGTATGATCTATGTACTAATGGATGAAAATAAATCTCACAGGATTTAATTGATTTCTGTAAAGAAACTGGTCTTCAGTCTAGTGCCGCTGCTACAAGGAATGTTACTATTAAGCTTTTGGGTTGCGTGCATAAATTTGTTGGACCAGGTGACTGTATCCTTCCTTTCTGTTTCTTGGACTGTATCTTGAACCATTGATATTATAATTCCACCTCTAACCTTCTTTCAATTTTTGCAGATCTTAAAGGTTTTCTTTCGGATGTGAAACCTGCACTGCTTACTGCAATTGACACTGAATTTGAAAAAAATCCATTCGAGGTATGTTAGGCCCTAGATCATACATACACTGAATAAAAACCCTAATTTATTTTTGTATTGGATTCTCTGTGTTTTTTAGAGTTCATTTCTCTATTATATTTTAGGGTGCTGCTGCTGCTACAAAAAGAACAGTTAGGGCAGAAGAACTAACATCATCATCTGTTAGTGGGATGGATGGCCTGCCACGCGAAGATATCAGTGGGAAGATTACACCTACACTGCTGAAGAATTTTGAAAGTCCTGACTGGAAGGTTCTACTATTAGTTTTAAAACTTGTAGTCCACTGCGTTTGTTTAGTGTTTTCTGTTTAATAGTTGACTTTACTAGAAATTATTTATTTAACTGCTTATTGCTTAATACGCGTTTCTCACATTTCAGGTCCGCTTGGAGTCTATTGAAGCTGTGAATAAAATGTTGGAAGAAGCTAATAAACGCATTCAACCTACTGGAACATGTNCCCCCCCCCCCCCCCCCTTTTCCATTTTGATTATTTTTGTTTGTTGATTATTTTTGTTTGTTGATTATTCATTTGTAAATATTTTCCAGCTGACTTACTTGGAGCTTTAAGAGGGCGCTTGTATGATAGCAATAAAAATTTGGTCATGGCAACTTTGGCAACCATCGGTAATGTTGCATCTGCTATGGGGCCATCTGTTGAAAAGTCAGGCAAGGTTTGTTGTGAATCCTTAGATAATTTCTTCTTAGTCTTTTACTCTTTAGGAAGTTGAACTTAGTCCTTATGGCTTTATCTTGTTCACAGGGAGTGCTGTCAGATGTCTTGAAATGTCTTGGTGACAACAAGAAGCATATGAGGGAAGCCACTTTGACTACTTTAGATGCCTGGCTAGCTGCTGTCCATTTTGATAAAATGGTATGTCTTCATCCTCTAAGGTAAAGTTGCAATCAATATCTAACTCTATATGACAGTAGATGTTTGTCCTTTCTTCAGATTCCTTACATGACATTAGCTCTAGTGGATAATAAGGTCAGTGCAGAAGGGCGGAAGGACCTCTTGGAATGGCTGTCGAGGAAGCTTTCTGGAATCAATGATTCTTCTGATTCCATACAATTGCTTAAACCAGCTTGCTCTGCTTTGACGGTATCTATATTGCTGACAATTTGGTTGGAATTTTTGTGCATATATTTTACTTGTCCTTCTGTAATTCCTTATTAGAATAAAATTTAATGTAGGACAAATCCTCTGATGTTCGAAAAGCAGCAGAGGCATGCATTACTGAAATTTTAAAAGCTGGGCGACAGGAAGCAGTATGCATCATGAAAATTATTCCGCATTTACTATTCTATTGAGTTCTGAGTATTTCTTTAATCTTCTGTCTTCCTTATCTTTAGGTTGAAAAAGTTCTTAAAGATATTAGTGGGCCAGCTTTGCCCCTTGTTCTTGAACGATTAAAACCCTATGGTGCATTTCAAGGTATGTTGCTAGCTCTTTTAGGTTACATTTATTTCTGTTTTACTTCGGAATTAAATTTATTCAACTCACTTCTCGTAGAATCCTTCGAGTCAGCTAAACAAATTACCTCAAGCTTGACATCCAAAACTGCTGTAAAGGTTGGAAAGGCCACTTCAAATGGTGTTGCTAAGCATGGAAATAAAGCTATATCATCTGTATGTTTATCTTGCTAGAATCAGTAGCATTTTTAATATTGAACTAATTTAGCTACCCTATTAATTCTCTCTTTCCGCCCTCAATTCGCCCATCTATTTTTACAGAGAGGCGCCATTTCAAAGGGAAATAGGACCGAATCCTTAATATCTGCGCATGACTTGGCAGTTCAATCACAGGCTTTGTTAAATGTCAAAGACTCAAATAAGGTGCCTCCTCTTCTGGTCAACATCCTTCTACATGATCTTGTAAACCAATTTGCTTAAGTTTTTCATTTGATTGACTTGTTCATTTGTAGGAGGAAAGAGAGAGAATAATAGTTCGCAAGTTTAAGTTTGAAGAACCACGCATAGAGCAGATTCAAGACCTTGAGGTTTGTAAATAAGTGTGCTGTGTATCTGTACTTGTTGAATGAACTTTATTTTGTGGTCTAATTTCCGAATGTTCACATAGATACATTTTTAAATTTCTGAATTGTTGTTTCCATGCAGAATGATATGATGAAGTATTTCAGGGAGGATTTGCAGAGAAGGCTGTTAAGCACTGATTTTAAGAAGCAAGTTGATGGTCTAGAGATGCTGCAAAAGGTGTTTTGCTTGGGAATGCTGTCTTTTATATTGATGCCACATTCCAAAATGTCATATTTACAAACTTTTTTGATTCTCCAGGCACTTGCGTCAATTGGAAAGGATATTATTGAGGTTTTAGATATTCTATTGAGATGGTTTGCTCTGCAATTTTGTAAATCAAATACAACATGTCTATTAAAGGTATACCTTAGACTTTCCCTAAACACATGCTTCCTTTCCACTTTTTTGCACACATTATTTTCCATCTGGGATTTCTAATTAGGTAGAAATGATCAGGTGTTAGAGTTTCTTCCTGAACTTTTCGAGACCTTGAAGGAGGAAGGTTACTGTATAAATGAGTCTGAAGCGGCTATCTTCCTTCCATTCTTGATAGAGAAGGTGCTTTATTGTGCTCTGGATTTTCTTTCAAGTAGTTGATTGTGTGTGTGTATATGTGTGTTTTTTTTTCTTTGTTTTTTTTTATGAGGAACAAACTTTTGATTGTATGAAACTTTGTGTTGTTTAGCTAATGTTGAGATGCCCAATTGTTTCATGCATTGTTGTTGTTTATTCTAATTTGTTTTGTATCTGCAAAAGACACTTACGTCCACTATGCTGCAGTTGGGTCACAATATTGAGAAAGTGAAGGAAAAGATGCGGGAGCTGACAAAACAAATCATACAGACCTACTCTGCAACAAAAATGTTTCCTTACATACTAGAGGGTTTACGTTCTAAAAACAATCGCACTCGGATTGAATGTGCTGACCTTGTTGGATTCTTAATTGATAATTATGGATCTGAGGTAAAAACGTTTATAAGTTTTTGCATATATGAAATTTTTGGTTTCAACTAAATGCTTGTGTTTCCTCCTTTTTTAGATTAGTGGGCAGTTGAGATCGCTGCAACTTGTTGCAAGCTTAACAGCAGAACGTGATGGTGAAATTAGGAAAGCTGCTCTAAATACACTCGCTACTGGATACAAGATTCTTGGTTAGTTTTGATGTCTGCCCCATCAGGAGGGATCCAATGATAATGAAAACCCTTTTAGATCTGTTTTCTTTAACCTTCATCAAATGTTTTCTAGAACCACCAATGTCCTCTTAGTTTTATACTTGTGTTCTGACCAAATAGTTTGTTGTTGTTGTTGTGTGTGTGTGTGTTTACAGAATTTCAGATCATATCCTTTGATAAGAAAATATAAATATGCTTTATGTATGTTTTTTCCTTCAATTATTTAATATTATATATTTCAGGTTGTAATATTGTATAGCATCGTCTTGTTAGCTTCATCATTTTTCTTGGTGGAGATAGCGAGAGACCAATGTTAATTTGGCTTCCTTTTCTTTTGTTTATGTTTGAATAGATGATTTTTTTTTTCCAGCTTTTTCCCTATCTTGTTGTGACAATGTTCCGTATGGCTGTGCTGAATGTTTGTTCTTCTTTGTAGGTGAGGAGGTATGGAGATATGTGGGAAAACTGACAGATGCTCAGAAAAGCATGTTGGACGATAGATTTAAGTGGAAGGTCTGTTTATATTTTACTTGTATAAATGTTCATGCATGCTTGCAAACAACTTACATGCATTGAATAATAGGATAGCTACAATATCATCGATACATGAATGTATAGATGCGCTAACTATGTCTGGAACTATAAATTTCATGGTCTAGCTTCTACTATTTTCCCATTTTCATGTTCTTGTTCAGATAAGAGAAATGGAGAAAAAGAAGGAAGGGAAGCCTGGTGAAGCTAGAGCTGCTATGAGACGGCCTCTTAGAGAATATGAGTATGAACCCGATTACAACAAATCATTTGTATTTTATTTTTTCAATCGGTTTAATATTGTGACATGACGTGATGATCGTGAAGCCTACTGGAGTGAGTATGTTTTCTGAAATGACTGTAGACCTACTTTGTGACAGTCTCGTAGGGAATATGTTTATGCTCCTAGAGTGGAATAGTTGAAAGTGATGTATGGAGTTTACTTGAGTTTGTTTCCTGCTGCTACCGGCAGACCACACAGGAAACACTAGATTTTAATGGGACTTAAGAGGGTGCTCTTTATTGTAGATGTTAGCTTACACGACAAATGAAGCCATTCACTGGTTTTTAACTGTCGTGGTAAAAAAGTAAGATTGAATCAAGATTGGTTTGCAAGTTTACAACTTTCTAAGAACTTCGGAGGTCCTTGGTGTTCCTGTAGCAAAACCTTTTAAATGGACAAAACTCTGCTTAAATATGAAGATATGGACCCTGCCAGATGCATAAATAAAGATTTGGAATTATAATTGAAACACTGTGATTATACTCATTGAAGGTTCTAAATAATTTCTTCTTAAGGAGGGTTGAAAGAAGTTGGATATCCTTTTTTGGCTCTCACTTGGTGGAAAGAATTCATCTTACGTTCATTATCTTCCATTTTTTAGAGTTTATCTTACCTTTTGGCCAATTGAAGGTCCTTTTTCTAGTCTCATAAGAAAGTTCCACCTCTTTTGTTTAATTTCACCATGTCAGTGAAATGGATGGATGAATGTTTTTTAAGGGAAAAATGCATGCATAATAGATGGACTTAACCATATTGTATGGCACTTATATTGAATTTTCCAGTTCTGGGGCTATTCTTCATCACAATATTCATTGAAGTATGGTTTTTTAGTCCCTTAACTTCTTAATCTTAGTTTTGTAATTTCTTTCTAGATCTGATGTAGCTGAGCAAAGTGGGGAAGTTTCTCGATCCATGTCTGGAACAATTTCAACAAGGTATTTGGAACTTTTTAATCTTTGAGACAATTTTCCGCATCATAAATGCAAAATGTATGCCTTGTCAAAGATAATTGTCTTCAGGCTGAATTATGTGTCTCGATGCCATGAATGCTATGCCCTGTTTTTTCAGAGTTCTTTTGAACCACTGGTTTGCTTTGTTTTGCCACTAGTTTTCTTTGGTTTCTTTCTTTCTCTCCCTTGTGTTTGAGCAATAGTCTCTTTGTATTTCATCAATGAATAGCTTCGTTTCTTATTAAAAAAAAGTGCTAAGTGCTATGTTCTTTGCTTTTTGGATGGGATGCCTATTTCTTTAAGTGATGTCTAGAAACAAGTCTTTATTTCTCTAGTTTTTCATTGTACCATATTTGTGTTACATAACTTTTTATTTTATTGGACTCAAATTTCTTAAGAGTTATTGGTTTTATTGTGTTTAGCTCCAGGAAAAATTATGGTTCTGAGCTTCATATGGAGAGGCAATCGGTGCCTCAACCACTTACAACGGCTAGTGGTCCCACAGACTGGAATGAAGCAATGGACATTATTTCTTTTGGCTCACNTCTTTTTTTTTTTTTTTTTTTTTTTTCCTGATGAATTTTTACTCCTAGGAGTTGCATTTGCCTTTTTATGTACAAATAGATACTCTTGATTTATTGACGCCCTACAGCAGGATTAGGTTTCACATTGAAATATACTTGTAAACACTAAAGGTCCATGGAAATGCAACTGAAGAAATCTTAATTTTTAATGACGTATTACACTAGAGATTAGGTTTCACATTGAAATATACTTGTAAATACTAAAGCTATAAAACCACACTCAAACATCGTAGACCAAAGTTAGGCAAATACTGTTAAACATTCCCAAGGTTCAAAGTCATTGAAGGATTCCTTTTTTTCCATTTGAATTTGAATAGTTACACTAGAGCCAAAATCAGGCTTCCATAGAGGTTTTGTATATTTTTCCTTCATGCCAAACAATCTATATATTCTCTTCAGTTCATATGATTCGCATATGCATGAGTGTATAATATTACGTATACTTCACTTATCGGCTTTTCCACCATTGATTACCTTTGCAGATGAATAGTATTAGGCACCTAGCTTCCGCTTCCTTTACATTTAAATAATTGACACTCGATTGTGGTTATCTTGTGTTTAAATAGTTTACTTATGGGATTTGTCTTTTGAAATGTAATAAATATTGGACACCTTTTGCAGTCTGTGGAAGGAATGAAAGTTGTATGTCATGAGTTGGCTCAAGCCTCCAGTGATCCAGAAGGCAGTTCAATGGACGAGCTAGCAAAGGATGCTGATAGGCTTGTTTTATGCTTGGCAACAAAAGTACGAACAGAGCATTTTCAGCCTTCCATATTTGGATTTTCTTTGCTCATTTTGTGAATTGCTTGCCTCTTTTTCCTGTTCTGTGCATAGGTTGCCAAGACTTTTGACTACAGTTTGACTGGAGCTTCTTCAAGGTCCTGTAAATATGTACTCAATACCCTTATGCAGGTGCTTACCAGTCAATTTTCATTGGGGTTCTAAGAAGTATGCTTTTGTGAATTCTACACAGGAGTTGTAGCAACTGAAAACATGCACTAAGTCTGCTGAAAGAATTGTTTTATATGAAATGTCCAATCTATTTCTTTTCTACGAGCTTTGTAAGATGAAACCTTTCTTGTTTATTGAAAAGTTATTTTTTTCTGCAGACTTTTCAAAACAAAAGACTTGCTTATGCTGTCAAGGAGAATACTCTGGACAATCTTATTACTGAACTTCTTTTGTGGCTTTTGGACGAACGAGTCCCGCATATGGATGATGGCAGCCAACTTTTGAAAGCTCTAAATGTTTTGATGCTTAAGATTCTGGTCATTATTTTCTCAAGATGCTTCTTTTTTGTAGGAATTTTAGGAAATTGTTTTTAACTAGTTAAAGCTGTATGTTTTTTCGTACAGGACAATGCAGATCGTACTTCTTCATTTGTGGTACTAATTAATCTGTTACGTCCATTGGAACCCTCAAGATGGCCTTCAACCGGGTCCAAAGAGTCATTTACTTCCAGAAATCAGAAGTTCTCTGATTTGGTTGTAAAATGTCTTATTAAACTTACAAAGGTAGGTCTGCATTACTCCCATTAATTTAATTACTCCATTTTGTATACTTTTTTGCGCTATCATTAACTTACAAATTATTTTTAAAAATGTACATTTTATATGATAAATATGAAACACAAATTATCAAACTAAATGATACCACTCAAAATATTGTACTAAAAAATGCAACAAAAAAATAAAAATGTAATATAAATTATATAATAAAATGAAATAGAAAAGAAAAACATGAACATAATTAAAAAAAAAAAAAAAAGGAAAAGTGAGCTAGAGGGTAGAGAGACTAAGAAAGAAGAGGAAATGGAACCCTCTCATTTACCAAGCTGGGAATTTGAAAACATAAAAAAGAAAAGAATGCAACAGAAATTAAACTAAATATAAATTAAATATAAAAGAAAAGAAAAGCGTACGATAATTGAAAAGAAAAAAAAAAAAAAAGGAAAGGAGATGGAGAGGGTAGTGCATAAGAAAAAGGAGAAAAATACCGAAGTTTATCATGCTGAGGATTCGAACTCATGTCCCCAATTAACAGTACAACATTCCCCAAGCTGCCAAAGTTTTTTAGTCAGATTCAAAATGGAATATTATTTTGAAAAATGTATGAAATTCAAACTCTAGTTCACCAATATATTGGTGATGTCGTTGATATTTCATCGATATTGCTGATAACTTGCTGATATCAGCGCTATGGGAAGGACAAAAAAAAAATTCCTTTGTATCGTTGTTGGAGGTGTGAAAGTGATATATTGACGTTATCAGACGATGTTTCACTCCATGGTCATACATGGAAATCTTGTTCCCAATTGCAAGTTGTAACTTTTCATCCCATGGACATCTTCATAGACAATGTTCAGGACTGGTAGATTCAAGGAGGTCCCGGGTGACATTTTTCTAGACAAAATTATTACTCACTCTTCTTGAGGTTCTTGTTGCAACCTTTTTCCTCAGCTATACCTATGCTCTCTCTTAATGAATGTATGTGTTCTATCAAGAAAGAATAACAATCTTGAAAATGGGACTTGTGAATATTGGAGTGATACTTCTTAATTTCCCTTGTATACATGGTAAAGTGCACACTGAAGTATGGGAAGTTCTTCAGAATTACTTATTGCTGGCTGGCATACTTCTTGAAAGAAAATTGCCTTGACATTTACACTACTCTTTTTTAAAGAAAAGAAAAATGAAAAAATTCAAGAAACAGGACTTCAGTATTATGGAAATGGTGTTTCTCTATTGCGTTGTGTTTATGTATATGTATGTATGTGTGTATGTATGTACATACCATCAGATAAATTCTGGCTGTTCTCTTTGGTGGTCGAGAGAGATATTTAGGAATTGGCTTACTGGTGACACAGGTCCTTCAAAGCACTATATATGATGTTGATCTTGATCGCATCCTGCAAAGCATCCATTTATATTTACAAAATCTGGGGATGGAAGAAATTAGGAGAAGGTATCTATTGTATTTTGGCATATGGTTTGTTTATGTAACATACATAACTTGAACAAATAATTACAAAGATCTTACCTTTGGTTTATATTATTTTATTTATGTGGCTCTTCTTCTTCCTCATTGAAGAGCTGGAGCTGATGATAAACCCCTTCGAATGGTTAAAACTGTTCTACATGAACTTGTAAAGCTTCGTGGGGCTGCAATAAAGGGTCATCTCTCTATGGTTCCTATTGATATGAAACCTCAGCCAATTATTCTTGCCTATATTGATCTTAATCTTGAGGTAGAACAATTTATATGGTCAATTCTATTATTATTATGTTACTGAGAAACTATGATAACTTTTGATGTCTCTACATCCAAGCAGACTTTAGCCGCAGCCAGAATGTTGACCTCAACTGGGCCTGTTGGCCAGACTCATTGGGGTGACTCAACAGCAAATAATTCATCTTCTGGCACACAGTCTGCTGATGCACAATTGAAGGTTATCGATTCCTTGCATACAATTTATACTTTCTTATTTGTCTTTGAAGTTATCGTCAGTTATGTTTACATTGTTGCATTTATTTTCTTTTGCCTTTCTAACTTGCGTCTTAGATAAACCATATTCTGATTTTCTGCATTTTACTGCAGCAAGAACTTGCTGCTATATTCAAGAAAATTGGGGACAAGCAGACATGCACCATTGGATTATATGAGCTATATAGAATAACTCAACTTTACCCAAAGGTAATGGACTATCTTCTTACATAAGTATTGTTAATAGTGGGTCTGTGTGTGAACAGAGAGAGGTAAGATTTTCATTCAGATGAAATACTAGAATAAAGGCTCTATTACGCAACTAGAGAAGAACGTTAATCAGACTCCCAGTTACAAGCGAGTGGCCCAGAACTTCAAATTTTGGGTTGGGCTTTGTATTTATGAAAGGATGACGATAACTTGCTTTGTCTTTCTAAAATATAGAACTGAGAAGCCTCTGTTGTTTTCTTGGTGTCTTAGCATCATCCCTTGCTTTTCTCAGGTTGATATATTTTCTCAGCTTCAAAATGCAAGCGAGGCATTTCGCACATACATTAGAGATGGTTTGGCCCAGGTTTGTTTATTTGTCCTTGCCGTGAATAACTACTGAGATATTGGAATTATCAAGTTAACAGAATGTTTGAGGAGTTGAAGCTATGTTTTACATTTTTCTCCAGTTTTAGTTGTGGACAATGTGTTATTGACTTTGTGCTTATTGTGTATGGCATGAAAAAATTATTGCATCTCCGTGTCTATCAAATACAAATCGGTTGACTGTTCCTCATTATTGCAGCAAAACTACTTTTATATAATATAATTTCATTGCAGATGGAGAGGAATGCAGCAGCTGGAAGAACGCCTTCAAGTTTGCCATTGTCAACCCCTCCTCCAGCTTCCTTGACTTCTTCGCCCGACTTTGCACCCATGTCTCCTGTACATACCAATCCTTTAACTGAAGCAAAATCGCTGAATGTGAAACCTGAACCGGCTAACTTTACTTTGCCACCATCATATACTGAAGACAATCGGATAATTACATCAAGAGGTCCCACGCCTGATTACTCACTTGGAGACCAAAGGAATGACAAATACATAAGTGGAGGTAAAATGTTACTGTTTTTTGAGTCGTGCTCCTCTTTTCTTATGTTTTCTTATGGGATCTGATAGTGAAAAAAATTCCTGGAAAGCTCAGTAACGAGTGGGACACTTGATGCAATAAGAGAGAGGATGAAAAGCATGCAATTAGCTGCGGCTGCTGGAAACCATGAATCGGAAATCAAGCCGTTAATGTCTGTAAACGACAATTTGCACCAAGGAATGATTGCTCAAATGCCTCAAGTGTCCGAGGACGTCGGTGTCGAAAATTCTGCTAAAAGTGGGGTCCTTCCCATGGACGAGAAGGCACTATCTGGACTTCAAGCCAGGATGGAAAGACTTAAAAGTGGGTCTATTGAACCTCTGTGAAACAGACATAAGATTTGAGAGCTACCAAGATATCGAAGTCTGAATACAAGCCATTATCGTGTACGATAGAAGAGCAAAAAAGAAAAATGTGGATGCCGGTAATAGAGATTAGTGCATCTTTTTATTGGTTGCTGGTGCTTATTTTTTAAGAGAGCAAGTTTATTGATATTTCAGGAAGGCGGGTGGTTAAAAGTCGCCAGCATTTGTATTTGTGTTTTAAAGAATTGCTATTAAACCAATGGCAGTCACTTCCATTGCATATATATTTGGAATCACTTACAATATTATTATTCTTTTGTGCCCTTCAAATTACCCCACCGTAAGGGTAAGCGGTATTCCTCACAGCGCTTTGAACGGTAAATGAAAATATTTACTTCCAGCGTCTGATCATTGGTCATTCTTTATGAGCACTTCCTCAATTTAACAATCCCTTTGTGCTAAACTAAATATCAATGATTTAGGTGAGTAACAGTTTAGTGGTACAAGCTTTATCAGTGTAATGTAGGTTCATTTGCCAGAATGAATGAAATCTAGATGAGTTTTATTTGTATTATTTACAAATCTGTCCATCATTTTTTCTTCTTTCTAGGTTAGCCTCCTATAAGCGTAAGATACTAAGAAAAAGAAAACCCATCATCCATGCAATAGTGTTGTCGCAGGTACCCATCTATATAAAAGACCGAATCAAGGTCTTCTTAGGATTTGAACTGTTTAACCTTTATGGATAGTTATTCAAATAGGACTGCTGAACTCGGTTTGTTTTTTGTTTTTTTTTTTTTTTTTAAAGAACACATTTTGAGTATAGTATGAAAAAGTTCTTCAATGCAAGAACGAACCGATCATATGAAAAGAATAAGTGGAGAATTTGGATGTGGATGGAGTTGAAACTTTAGACTTAAATTTAATTAAAGAAACGTGAAGGGAAATGAGTGTGAATGATTTGAAGTCAAATAGCGGTGCAAAAAGGCGACCAAATATTCTCTAAAAAAAATATAAAAAGTTGTCTTGTCGGTGAGTGAGGGCCAAAGCAAACTCGTCTCAACCACTATTCTTAATTTGGGGGTCTTAACTTCACGAACCTTCCCCACTGCTTTTATTCGTGTATTAATTGAATGTACAATATCTGTTCAACAGCTGCAGTCCCCGCCGCCCCCCTTCTTGAGAATCAGTTCAAACCCATTTCTTTAACCCAACAAAAAAAAAAACAATAATGATACATCAAATTGTCGACATTTGAATCTGTCCACACAAAAAAAAACAATAGAACGTCTTTATTCCCACTTCATCTAATTCAACCCTAAATACTGTCCCTATGGGGTTTACTCGGGAATAATTTTGTAGCTTACACGGAATTACTTTTTTAATGTTTGTTTGTTCCTCTAATCATGCTGGGAAGAATGTGCTTTCTTAGTTAGGTTTAGACTTTTTAAAGTTTGGTTTGGACTTTCCTTACTTATTTAAGTTTGTGATGATAAGGTTGGTATTTTATTGGTTGAAACCGATGTGATTTATTAGTGCAAAAACTTTGTATTAAAAGAATATTTTTAAAGGATGGATAGAAGAAGCAATTAATAACATTTCATTAAATAATGCTATGGTGTATTACAAATATGGGTGTTTTCTTAGTGGGTTGAGGTGAGGAGGACCCATGTCCTTGTCGTGTAGTGATTAGGAACATAATTAATTATCACACTTCCAATACAATACAAGAAAGAAAAGGTTAATACCCAATTTTGCCAATGGGATATTATGTAAAATTACACAAAACTCCAAGCTCTCCTCTCTCTCTCTCTCTCTCTCTCTAAAAATCACACTCTTTCCCATAGAAAAAAAATGAAATAATAAATAAAAATCTCTCAGTTTTCTTCTCTCTCTTACTGTACAACGGGCATTTGGAGAGCCCTCATATTAGCAAATGTCTAGAAGTAGTTAATCAACAACCACACCCCAAAAGGATTCAAAAAAATAAAGAAAAAACAAAACAAAAAAAAGCAGCTCAGCTCAGACTCGGACGTTCCCATTTCATCGCGAGCGGCAGCAAAATAAGCAGCAGCATAATACACAAATTGATAATGTTTTTTTCTTCTTCTTCTTCTTCTTCTTCTTGGGTTCTTAATTATAGAAATTAAACTAACCTCCAAATTAAGAGTGTTGGGTTTGGGTGAAATATGATTAGCAGGATGAAATGGTGGAGAGTGTGGTGGCTGAAGCAGAGGATGTCCTTGGAGATGGGAATGCCTGCTTCAATAATACAGTGGGGAGGACGCTGGTTTTTCGCCTCTCTTGTTCTTTGATCACCTCTCCTGCAAAAGCCTCCAATTTCTCCAAATTTGTGTTCTCAATCATCTTCTTTCCTTTGAATAAAACAGCCTCTATGTTCTTCTGGGTTAGCATTTCATCTGCTTTTTCCAGTATGTCTATGCTCTTTTGGCCTCTTTTGGGCTTCTCCAGACCCCCACCATACTTGCTCTTTCCTATAATCCCATTCCCCTGAGAGCATAACACAAATTCCCGAGCGTTGTTAGATGGATGAAGTTTTTTTTTTTTCAGAAAAAAAAAGGGGGAATATGAAGGAATTTGAGTGGAATACCTGAATGCGGATATAATTAGTTGTCCTGTGCGGACCAAAGGCCATACAAACAGCTTGATCAACCTATAGAATAACAGCACACAATAATTAGCTCACCAACCAATTAAATGAATTAGCCCCATTTCTTTCTCGTGCCCCCTTCTCCATCCCTATCTATCTCTTTCCCACTCTCTCTACGTGTTCTGTGCCAACAAATTAAGATTCTCTGGTTGGTTGCCAAATTTTTTATTTCCAAATTCTACTTAGACATAAAATAAGGTCACTATAATTATGAATATAGAAAATGAAGGTTAGTTTGAATACGGCCTTCTTAAATGTGTTGTGCCCTAAATTAAATGCCGAATCTCTTAACTCCTCTGCCTCTACCGACAAATCTATCCATATCAATTGAATACTAAAATTTTGAGTAAAGGTTAGTTTGAATTGAAAGTGCAAGATTAGGAAATTTACCACGTCGGAAGTGCCTTCTCCGGCGATCCTTGTGAACGAGGCCGGCGATGAATTAAGGTTAATGGCGCCGAAATCTGACTCTCCGTTTCCGAGAGATACTACGAGGAGATCTTCGACGGTGTTGCAGAAAGGAAATTCTTGTTTATTGTTCAACACGTGAGTAATAGCGGAGGCCGTCGGGTTGTTCATCGCTATGCCGCCGTCGACGGCGGTGATTTTCGTTCGCTTGTCGATGGACCACATTTCGACTGCTCCGGAGACTGTCGGTTCTGCAGACGTCGCAACACAAACGTCACGAATCTTGAAATCGTAACCGTCCATTTCGTGAGCGTCGGCGCGAGAAAACAGGAATGGTGCTCGCGTGGAGAGATCATAGCACGGAATCAAAACCGACTTCAACGTGTCCTTCAACGTGCACTCTCCAAACGTCTTACGAAACAACTTCTCCACCTTCGTCGGCCGAAACACTCGTCGGAAAATTCCTCCATCCGATGACCGGAAAATATCGCGACGGTTCTTAATTAGAAAATTCAAAGCTCCCTCCGCCGTAAACAGAGGACAACCGTCTTTCCCCTTCGTGAAGAGCAAGGCGGCGAGAATGCCTCCCGCTCCAGAACCAGCAACGACGTCAAAATAGTCAGCAATGCGCGCATCAGGCTTTCCCGACTTCCGACGGAGAAAATCCTCAAGATGCCTAAGTGATTTAGCGGCAAGAATTCCATCGGTGGAGCCTCCACCATCAATACTCAGAATCCTTACCTTCCCTGAGGTCTGCATTGGAGATTTGAAGGCATTAGCATGGACGGGGGGCTGAGTGGGGAGATGCAGCTTGGGAGTGGAATCATGGCAGCCAAATAGAAACTTATTTTCCAAAATGGAGAAGATCTCAAAAGTAAGCTTGTCAACATCGAAGGTAAGGGAGTCGATATCGTTAAGGTGAGGGGAGGAGGTGAGAGCAGCCATGGAAGCAGAAGAAAGAATGAAGGTTATTAAATTAGAAGTGAATGGAAGTGGGAATTAAGGAAGAGTTGAGAGAGAATTGAGAAAGATGGATTGAAGGGAAAGAGATGAAGAAGAAGGAAGTGGCGGGGGAGTTTATATAGCAATACCGATACCAATAGCAGAGAGAGTGAAAGCGTTACGTACGTGCGGCACTGACTTGGTGTGTTTTATTTAATCTATACCCTCCCCTTGTTTTATTTATTTATTTATTTATTTATTTATTTAAAATATTAATAACAACGGAGGAACATTCTTTGAATTTGGTAGACAATTAATTTTTTTTTTTTTTTTTTTTACCAATCTTCTTCTTTTGTTTAAATAAAAAATAAAAAAAAAAAAGAAAAGGAATTTGTTAGACTCAAAATAAAGCCCTCCAAATTTGTTCCAAAATAAAGCCCACGCATTTTTCCTTTTTTCTTTTTTTACTTTTTCCTTTTCTTTTACCGCCAACGTCAACACAAAATTTAAATAAAATTTTTCTTCTTCTTCTTTTTTTTTTTTTTTTTAATTGGTAATTCATTCAATTCACAATGCACGTGACACAGTCAACACAAGGGATAAAAATATTATAAAGAAAATAAAAATAAAAATGGAGTGTTGAGTTGACACTTTGACTCACAGTTGTACACAGCCCGTACCCGACGACATGTACCTAATGCCTGAGCTGTGTTACAAAAACACCCCTATAACACTCTACTATTTATTATTAATGTATTTCTTGGCGGTGTACTGGAATATTATTTATATTCTAAAAGAAAAATATATATTATTTATATATAAAAGAAAAAAAGGTGGATATTTTATTTTAACCCTTGGGTACTTTCATTTAATTTTGATAGGGATAAATCTGTACTTTAAGTGTGTTTGTTGAAACTTCCATTTTCATTAATTTCCCCTTACTCCCTCTCCCTTTTTTCAATCAACATAAAATATCTTCTTCTTCTTTCTTTTTTTTTTCTCAATTATTTAACATTTCTATTCTATATTTATTCTCATTTAATTCTATACAAACAAGTGTTTTAATTATTTTAAAAAATGAGAAAAAAATAAGAAAAGATTTGGGCGGTTACTGCTCTACAACTTAGGATTAGTAACCGTTTCCATTATTACATAATATTTTATTATTATTATCATCGACAAAATGGTGCATGCCTAAGTATTTGTTTCGCAAACCCAGAATCACGATCATTAATTTATTATTATTATTATCCAACATGCTTATAATTTTGAGATTTTTTCTATGAATTTAACAATTGTCTCCGAACTCCTATATATATAATAATAATTATTATTACGACTTTGTTTTATGAGGCATAACCGAAAACCTCGTCAATCATGTTTAATATTTCATAATTTTGGAAAAATAAAAATCTGGGCAATCCATAATTTAACCATCACCGACAGTTGTGCCATTTTTTAAAAATTTTATTTGTTGAGAAAGACAATAAAATGGTGGGCCATTATTTGAGTGAACTCAATGTTGGGATTTGAATCTTGGTTGAAAGGGAGGAAATAATAGTAATGTCATTGAATGTAATATTATAAGTAGAAGGGCGTGACAGTAATTATGTTGTACGGATAGATTTGATGATTGAAATATTTATAATAGAAGGGAGTGGGAAGTGGTAGATCTGGAGAGAGTTTGGAGAATGGGGGATGAAACTAAATTGATATATATAATAAAAAATGAAATGGAAAGGGACAATGAAATCCCAAGGGGGTGATTGTGTCACCCATGGAGGTGGTAGGGACACCGCTAAAAATATTTTTAAATTTTAAAATATTTTTTAAGGAAAGCCAAGGGGAAGTGAGGTGGTAGGTAGCTAATTAAAGCTCTCCTTTTATAAAAGTTTTGTTTGTATTTCAACATTGTCATCACGCTTTGTTGCCTCCCCCACTCTCTCCTCCTTACTTAAATTCATCTCACTAATAGGATGGAGTGAGTGATTGGACATGAGTGGATTAACAAAATTGTTGTCCCCAATTAGAAGCTAACTAGATGGGAAGGATTATCATTGTTTTCTTTTGTTTCTGTCTGCAAAGGGAAGGATTCATATTATAAGATCAAAAATCAAAAATCAAAAGGGTTTCTTAATGTGTAGGGGAAGGAAATTAGTTTGGGTAAACTTAATTAATGATTAGTAATAATGAATAACTATAATTTCTATATTCTTTGAAGCCAAGTTTTTGTTTATCCTCTTCCTATATATTATTAATGTTGCTTCTTCCAATCCATTACTTTATTAAATTCAGGATTTAATCATGATCATAAAAAAGAGAAATTTAATTATATAATCAATTACTTTCTTAAAAACAGAATATATGTATATATATATATATAAAAAGTTAGTTAAATAGTTTTTAAAATTGAGAGGATGAAATGGGAAGGGGGTTTGGGGTTACGGGGAAAACGACAAATAGGTTGGCCGACACAATTTGGAGGGCAAAATGATAAGAAATAAAAAATGGCACCAATTGCACGTTGGGTACACGAACCCACACGGTTGGCTCAGATGGACTCCTTTTGACCGCTCAAACTCTGACCTGCCCGCTGCCTTTCCTTCCTTCTTTCATTTTTTNTTTTTTTTTTTTTTTTTTTTTTTTTTTTTTTTTTTTTTTTTTTTTAATTCATTTTAATTCATAGTATATATATATATATATATATATATATATATAATATTCATTTATTTACTACTATAATATATAGTTATGTTATGACTACCTCTCTTATACCTATTCCATTAGAACAAGACATTGTAACAACACAATCTTAATAATATTAACAACCCAAGTTCAAATTTCAACTAAAATTGATTCACTATGTTGACTAATAATAAATAAAAATATTTGAAATAATTTGGTTTTATAGATTGAGTACCTACCTGTCCAATAATGATGCCTGAAATATCTTCCTTATGGATAAGATAAATTTGTAACTCAACCAACTATTCATTTAACTCTCCAATCATATGATAGGAAAAATAACAGATAGGGATAAAATGTGGTATTTTGAAGTTATGTGGGCTTGAGTTATTTGTTGAGCCATTAAATGGGCCGACAAAGAGGCCCATTGTGCCGAAGAGGTTTCGCTTTTGGGCCGAGGCATCTAACTTCAAAACGAACATTTGCCCAAAATTTTAAAATAAGCAAAATAAACCTTTTTTTTTTAATAATAATTTAAAAGAAATATCTACCCCTTTGGAATCTGGTATGACATTGTGCCGTTCAGAGAAGAGGAATATAAAAATACTAAATTTTATATTTTAGAAAATGCAAGGTAAATATAAAACTTCAGGAAGGGTAGTTTAGGCAGTGCGAATTCGTAACGGCTACTTTGATCACCGCCGTCTGTTTCATATAGAATGTGAAAGCGAGAAAAAAAGTTCGTGCACGCTCTTCCAGGCATCACAGTGTGAGCTTCACTACTTGGCTTCCAAATCCTCATATTCGCTTTGGAATTGTAAACATTGTCGACCACTGCAATCGCTACGTTTATTCCCACTCTGCTTCCGCAGTCAGCTAGGGTAGGGGAGAACCAACGATGAACATGAACATCTTCAGGAAGAAAACCTCCCCCAAAGGTCTGATAAATTTCTCTTTCTCTTCCGATCTGCTCCTTCTTTGCTTCCTATTTTACGATTGTTTTGTTGATTCTAGCCTCCGATTCTCCTTTTTTCTTTGTCATTTCACTGCTTTTTTACGTGCATTTCCCTAGTTTGTACGATTTCGGGGTAAATTTTGAAGATGATCGGCGTTTTTCACACAGATCTTAGGGTTAATATTCTGTGTTCGATTAAAGACGCGATTTAAATTTCCCGTACAGTGGTAGGGGCTTTGCTCGAAGCAATTAGAATGAGTTAAAATGGGATTCCTCTTATTGTTTGAGATGATACTTACTTCTGCTACTAAGGGAACTTTAGTTGCCTGGGGTGCGGTTAATGCAGAAATCCATTGCGGCTTCATTAGGCATGAATGATGACATTGTGCTTTTATTACAGATGCTCTTCGCACCAGCAAGCGAGAAATGGCTGTTGCAACTAGAGGTACTACAATTCTTCTACTTCACAATTTGTTTCTAAATCTCTTGGTGTTTCCCCCGGGTATGGTCCAAATCATTTGGAATTATAGTGCCACTTGAGGGACTTCAAAACCTAAACAAAACTTTCTGTTTGTTTTATTCTATCAAAAGTTATGTTTTGTTTCTTTTGCACTGGAAGGGAGATGCAGGAATGTATTTAATGACCCTAATGAATGGACAATCCTGAACTACGCATTAGTACTGAAGCCCTAAAGCATTTGACTTTCCAGGCAATTCCCCAGTCCCCAGTTGTTGTTAGCAACGGGAAATCCCCTTTTCTAATACACTGATTCTCTTTTCATCCGGATGCCATCAGCCTTCAGACTAATTAGCAACACCTAAAGCTACTAATGGGGGAGCATTACTCCCTTTCGTTCATCTCCTCACTCTATTTATTAATTTTGGCATCTTGTCACTTAATTTGAAACTACTATGTCGTTCCCTTTTCTTTCCTACCTCATTCTCATTGTATAGGGGTGAGCTTTACCAAAATAAGCTACCGAATGAAATTAAAATAACCGTTTTATTCAACTGTGCCTACCCATACTCTTTAAGTGCATGCAACTGCACATACGTGGCATTGGTAATTGTGGCATTTGTGGACTAAGGTTTGCAAGTAAAAAGCCTGTGAGTTAAGGGCCAGGATTCCCTGTCCTTAACTCGTGCTTTCCTCTACTTTGATTCCTACTTCATCAGTACGATGCAGATCTGAAATTTTATTGGCTCATGCTGTAGAATCTTCAATCAGTACATTCATTATTTATCAAACTCCGTCCTTCAATCTACATTTATATACAATTGATACGTTGGCTTATATGTTTATCAATTCTCAGGCATTGAGCGAGAAATTGCCTCTCTTCAGTTGGAGGTATCATGTGAACTCCCTTTTGGTTTTAATTTCTACTACCTCCTTTGCCTTTTCTCTTCTCTTAGATTTCCTACTCTTTCTAATTTCAGGAAAAAAAATTGGTCGCGGAGATAAAGCAGACAGCTAAAACTGGGAATGAGGTAAGTCAACTTTATTAGATCTATTGGTGATAGGTAGCGTTATATCTAGTACTTAATCCCTTCCACAACTGCTCAAACATGTTAATCTTATTTATGGATTGTTCCATTAGTTATTCATGATTCTAAAACTTCAAACTAGTGTTTCCTGGGCTTTGTATGTGACTAATGTTTTCTGTACCTTCATGATTACTGGTTGGTTTGATATTTTGTTTTCCATGCAGTTGAGCCACTCACATATTTTCTCTCGACTGAAATTCCATGCAAACTGAACCTAGTGAAATTGCATTAAAGAAGCCAATAAATGTTTTGGCGGCAGAAAAGGAATTTAGAATCCGAAGATGCCATTTATTCGGAAATAAATTTAATTTAGATTGTGGTTTACTGTTGATAATCACCTTGGGCACGCACAAATATAATTTTTTTGTCACTTGTATTATCATCCTATTATTTTGGCACGAGTAAAATTTATTTTCATATTTCCTTTTAATTCATCATACAGGCTGCCACTAGAATCCTTGCTCGACAGCTTGTTCGCCTACGCCAACAAATAACTAATTTGCAAGGAAGTCGTGCCCAAATTCGAGGTGTAGCTACTCATACACAGGTCACCATCCTTACCGTGAAAACATGTTGACCATCGGTTTTAGTTTAGGGAAATAATCGACTGATGATGTCTTTTCCCAGGCACTATATGCTAGTACTTCAATCTCTACTGGAATGAAGGGTGCAACAAAAGCAATGGTTGCAATGAACAAGGTAAGCACACGAAAGAGAATACGATAGCCTTAATTTTATTATGATTCTTCTATTTTAAAGGAAGAATGAGACACACTGGTAGAGAACTAGCAGTTACTTGATTGAAAGTGTTTGATTGGTGCATCATTTTGGTTGACATAATAGACTGAAATTTGTTGTGAGTGTAAAATTAAAGGACTTTTTTTTCCCCAAAAATTTTCATGTCGGCAACTTTCTTTACATTGCAACCAAACGATCAATTTTATCATCTTTGTTTTCCATTGCAGCAAATGGCACCAGCAAAGCAGGCTAAAGTGATTAAGGAGTTTCAGAAGCAGTCGGCACAGTTGGACATGACGGTAATATTCCCAGTTTCACTATTTCTTTTTCTTATTGAATACAACATAGTTTCGATGGGGGGAAGGGAGAATGAGTTGAATTATTACACCAATGACCAAATTAAATCTTTTGTTTTAATGGATATGTCTGAAATGCAAGAAAAGAGATATTAATTCTGCTTTCCACTTATGGGTAGCTCTGTCTGGTGTATATTCATTGTACTATTGTTTTGATCACATCATCTGAGGATATCATTGTTAACAGCTTTTTGTACCGTAATATGCGTTCTTTGTGAGGACAAAAGAGAATCAGGAAAAAAATATGGGAGGGAAGAAAAATATTTCACCAGATTGGGGGTGATAGAGGGGAAATAAAAAAGGCCTTGCCCTTGTATTAACTTAATCTCGTCCATCACAAAAGTCGAGCCATATTCCTGGCGTTGGATGCAAAATACCCAACTATTATTGTGGCCTCGAGCTAGTAGATTTTTCTCTTTCTTTTTCCAGTCGTGCATTATGTTTTCATACTTCTTTTCTCCAGATTGAAATGATGTCAGAGTCTATAGATGAAACTTTAGATAAGGATGAGGCCGAAGAGGAAACTGAGGAGCTTACGAATCAGGCAAGTTCTTTCCACATATTTAAGGTTGCATACCCTGTACCTTTGATTGAAGGATTTTACTAACTAGACATTTGTTTTTTGCTGTTCTCTTCACAGGTGCTTGATGAGATTGGCGTTGATATTGCATCCCAGGTTGGTCTCTTGAAAATGAACACTTTGCTTGGATCTCAAATATGTTTTTACCTTTTTTTTTTTTTCCTTCACTTGGAAACATTTATTGCTCTCTGACATTGGTTTTTCCTGTTGACAGTTGTCTTCTGCTCCCAAAGGCCGGATTGCAGCAAGGAAGACTGAAAATACAGTTGCCAGGTACCCTATGCATTATTATTATCGGGATTTTTCTTTCTCGGTTTCATACATTTTATAACATAACACACGTATAGATAGATACATATCGGTCGTAGTCTATATTGTACTCTGATTGAATGCATACAAAGGGAAACTTTACTTTCACTGTGCTACAATGCCGAATACCGACAAGCCTTTTTAGGTGTCTTCATCTCTTTTGGACAAAAACTGTACACAAAGAAGATCTATTAAAACTTTAATCAAGCTCCTTTTTGGGGATATTTCTTTTGGGAACATTCCAAAAGGTGACTAATGGGCGTGGAAATCTGGGAGATGATGAACCTCAGGGCATAATGGTCAATATATAAAGAAAATATCATCTAGAGTGTTCTGAAACAAAGATAATTTTGATAATGGTCAAAATAACAGCCATTTCTTTCTTTTTTTAATATCGGACTATCAGCCTTTAAGATGATAATTTGCATCTCCTTTCACCGAACTAGACTCGAATTGATTCTTCTTAAAGAGATAGTATTTATGCCTATAAGCACGTGCTAGCTTTCATTGAGCTAATAATAATTTAGCTTGAGATAATGATAGTTTGCATCTCTATTCAGTCACCTAGACTCGATTTGATTCTTCATATAATTTAGCCCTTTATGCACTTGCTAGCTTTCATTGAACTAATGATAAATTTTAATTTACGCGCAGCTCCGAATCTCCAGATGTTGAGGACCTTGAAAAGAGGTTGGCCTCTCTTCGACGTAATTGAATTGAGATCGAATTCCACAAAGCTACGGGAATTTCAAATACATCAGTTCTATTTACATGTAAAGTCAAATAATATTGTTGTTGGTAGCAAATTTACATGGATCATATTTCCCTTTGTTAACATGAATTAACTAGTCAATGTATATTTGTTGTGTGGGACTCGGAAGCATGATTAATTAGGATTATAATGGAGAGGAAAGTTTTAGAACACCATCCGTCAAATACATCAGCAGACCAGCAGGCTTCATCGATTATATGATGTGTATATATAGTAACGAGATATATGGCCTCAGGATTTTGTCACATTTAAAAATAATTTTCTATTTCCAATAAATGGAAAATAGTTGTGTGTTTAATTTAAACACAAAAACAAATGTTTGCAGTATTGAAGAGAAGTTGGAAATTACGAGAATATCCTTGGGAATGGATTTATTATTCTGTTTATTTCGTTGTCTGTCGCGATGGACGCGCTCGTCGATTAAAATATTCACGAAATTTACATAAAGTAAAAATCTGGGAAGTTGCTCATTCTTCTCCATTTTCGATTTCTTTTAATCTTTTTCGGAAAAAAGAAAATATTCTTATTTCGTTTCTTCAATCTTACCGTCTTCCTTTTCTGTCCCATTCTCTGGCATTTCGATTTTCAACCGCAGTTCTCGCTTCCACCCTCATCCGCTTAATACGGCCTCCTTCATAGCTACACCTCCGCGATCATCTTCTTCATAACTAATCCTTTCTTCCTTTCTCGTCCACCATTTTCAGGTTTCTTACCTCCCCTTCTCTCCCTGTGTGTAATTGTAATTTGTGCATCTTTCTGCACTGTCTCGTGTATTTCTTTTTTGTTTCTTTCGTTTGATGAGATTTTTTACGATTGGGACATTTGGATTTTCGAATGCTTGACAGATTTCCTTCTTGGGGCTTCTACGTGATCGTTTTTGTAGGTTAATCGGTCGTCGCAAGGAGGATCGGGAGAAAAGGTGTTTACTTCTGTATTTGGCTTTCTTTTTCCTTCAATTTTTTGTTCCTCTGTTTGTTCTGTTTGCTTTTAGAGACTTGAGTTATTAGGTTTTATGCTTCCCTCATAATTTCATCAATCTTGAGGGATCTTTTGCTCGAGCATGCATCTTTTATAGTGTATATTTCCCAATTGCAAGCTGTCCTTTAGTTTTGCAATGTTATGTATATGCATACAAAACAAAGAAGCGGTTTCCCTGGATTTCCCCCGATAAGAGGTTTAGTTATCGATCAAATAAAGCTGTAGAAAGAGGGCTGAGAACAAGATCTTCTCATTGTTGAATTCTTTCGTGAATTAACTCCCTGGTTACGATTGCATTCGTGAATTAACTAATGTTGAAAGAGGAAATAAATAATTAAATCTTTCCGGTAAAAGGAAGCCAAGACAAACTCTGGTAACCTTAATTGTCCTCGAAAGGGCTTCTATATCGTTTTTATTCTAAAGAAATCATTTGTAAGGTTGATCTACTTTTATTCCTTTGCTTCCTGGTTACCATTTCAGTAGTTACGTTTATTTTTTTGGCTTCAGTTTTAGAACCTAATTTCTCTGTAACCACAGCAGAAGAGGGGGGTATTTTTCCTGATGAATTTTTTTATCCTTGTAAATCATCTGTGGACTTATTTGAATTGTTGTTTGATATTGAATCTTGTTGAAGGAAAATGTATGCTTCGTGTGGAATTATTGTGCATAGAGGGAAGTTAATTTCATATCGGTTATTTTTTCAATCTTGCACATAGCTTATGATGCTGAAGTCCACTCTTGACAAGCTCTTGATTTTCTCTCTCCACTTGCTGTAGCAGCTATGCAGAGCCAACTTGTATGCAGTGGGTGTAGGAGCATTCTTCTTTATCCTGGAGGGGCTACTAACGTATGCTGTGCATTATGCAGTACAGTCACCTCAGTTCCCCCTCCTGGTATACAATTTTTCGTATTGCTTCTTTTCCCTTTTTGGTCGATAAAAGTTTTGAGGAAATTATGTTAACAAATGCAATGTGCTGAGTTATTTATAATCTACCTGACAAACTATATAATTTAGGCTGGAGGGATGATGGTCAAGGAAGTGACCTCGTTGCCTAATTCAAATAATCTACCTGACTACATTTTTTTTGGTTGAGAAACTGAGTTCTTATTTTTTACAAAGAGAAACAAATTTCATTAATGAATGAAATAAAGGGAGTTAATAGATGTACAAGAAAGTTTCAAATTCAAAATTAAAGAAGTAAGACTGTAAACATTAGAAGGGTGCTGACATTTACACCAACAAAAAGCATGAAATAAAATCAAGCACAATAATCGCCCTGGAAAGGGTGACCCACAAAAAAAAAAGAAAAAAAAAAAAGAAAGAAAGAACAAGAACAAGAAGAAGCATGGATATCATAAATCATGCTTGGCATGACTATGGCATGACTATAGACCAACAAATAGTGTCAAACATAAAGAGCCAATAACACTTTCACATCAGTAAATAGCATAAATAAAATCAAGTCCAAAAAAGTCGAAAGATAAGGAAGTATCCCTGAAAATTCTTCCATTCCACTCATACCGAATATTCCAGAAGATAGCCTAGTTGACAACAAGGCATAAAATATACTAATCACCATGGAAAGTGTGACCCACACAAAAGAAAAAAGCAAGGGTATTACAAAGTGCCCGGCATGACCATAGACCAACCACAAGTGTCAAACATAAAGAGCCAATAACACTGGGCAAAAGGACGGTATGCAAACAAATGATAAGGATACTCTTCATGTGATGAGCACATAAGCCTTATTGATAGCAAGGCATAACGTCTTCTAATTACCATGGAAAGGGTGACCCAAAAAAAAAAAAAAAGATGCGAGGATATCATAAATTATGCCAGGCATAACCATAGACCAACCAAAAGCGTCAAACGTAAACAGCCAATAATTTTTAGCAAAAGGACAATAGGCATACAAATAATAAGGATACTTTTCATATATATACTTCACTGAGATTATGCGAAGTTAAAGCCAATTAACGATATTTAAGAACTTGAAAGAAATTGAAGGATTTAATAAGCTGTGACTAGAGGAAAAAGATGTTATCCTAAGGATTAGAGTATCTATTCCTTGTCCTACTTTTCGGGTTAAATTTTTCTCATGGCCATGTCCCTAAATTAGAAAAGAAAATATTTAATACAGATAGATTTTAGCATGTTGGACACATGTCCAGAGCGTGTCCTTGCATCGTGGGTCATAATGGTATTCCCTTCTTGATGCATTTCATGTGGAAGTCGTCTCAGAATTTAGACAATCTTTTTTGGATTTGTGATTCTGATAGAGGATTGTGATATAAGTTTCTTTATGAGATTGGAATATCGAGGGTTCATCCAGGAGTGTATTTTATGATAGAATATTTTCATTTCATTAGGCACCAAGAAATATAGGGTTGTGATATAGGCTGCTTTGCAAGTTTGAAGTTTTGTGGATTCATGCAGAAGAATTATGGCTTTCTATAATGGAATATGTTCATGTGAAAAGGTTCCAAGTGGAAGATTATCATGTTTGTAGCCTCTTCGCGGAGTATTTTGTTTAAAAGTTTTTAGGATAAATATATAAATTCTGAAATTTACCCTTAATGTATTAAAAAATCAAAATTAGGTCTTCCATGAAAAAATCTCTAAAAATTTGCTGGTTGAAGTTTCGACCACATTGAAAAAGTATCCATCTTTTTATACTTAGTTGACAAATATGTAAATTATATGATACTGGGCAGTATAAATGAATTGAGTTGGACTTACTTTTTCATGATGAATATTATTTTATTAGTTTCTAATTTTATTTTTATTTCTTAAAAGTTAACCATTAAGGTCTGATAGCAAAGGTGTTAAAACGTGTCTCTTCTCATATAATATATATGCCCCAGCTGTTCATAGCTATTTGTCATGTGGTAACACTTTTGAGGTCTTATATCAGAGACTTGGGCCTTGCATTTGCAGGAACAGATATGGCTCAACTTATATGTGGAGGTTGCAGGACATTGCTTATGTACGCACGTGGGGCAACAAGTGTTAGATGCTCATGCTGTCATACAGTGAACCTTGCACCTGGTATGAAGAAACTTATCGTTGATTTTGGTTTTGGGAAGGATATATGGATATTTGAATGTGACAGAGCTCCTTATATTTGTTTGAGCTTTGTTTTTTTTCGGTGACTAGGGTTAATAGTAAGACTTGGGCATTCAGATGATTAAATTATTGGTTTTTCCCGCTATAATTCTCTTGGTTCTATTTCATTCTCTCATATTTCTCTTTTTTCTTCCTTCACAATTCTTTTTGTTTATTCTATGCTTCTGGAAAAAAAATCATTATATCTTTTGATGTAGGTATTTGCTTTGCTTGAGAACAAAAATGGTTTCGTTGTTACTTGTTTCTCCCAGGCAATGCCTTAAAAGCCTAAAGACGGTCTTGAGGCTTTTCCTCTTAAAAAGGCTAGACGTAAGCTTCGAGGTGGTATGAGACGTAAGCCTCGAGTTTAACTAAAACATTTAACAAATTCTAAATTAGTATGACCAAGTATTGCAAAACATAATAATCATATAAGATAATTTTTTTTAAAAAAGCACCTCTATAAATTGCTGGTTAAACAAAAATTCTAAAAGGATATCTTTAACCTCACTACTATTATCATTTATAAGATTGATTTATAATATAAATTTTGTCTTCAATACTTTTGAAGTCTTGATAGCATTAGTAGCATTAGTTTATATTGTCATGAACGTTTTTTTTTTTTTTTTTTTTTTTTTGGGGTAAGAATGAGGCAAGCTAACGTTATTCTTTCAATCGTTACATGAGGCATAGAGACTCTAAGCTTCAATTTCACAAGGGCGTAAGGTTCTTATGGTTAAAAAGAAAAAAAAAACATAAAGTCTCGAGGCTAAAAGTTAGTCTTATCTTGAGGCAATCCTCAAGGTGTAATCTTGCTTTTTAGTCTTGCTTGGGAAATAAAATTTTGGCTTTCCCCGATTTGAATGTGGGATCTTATTTATGCCAATTCTAGTCTTGTTTATGCTGGTTTCTGTATCATGCTATTAATTATTAGACACTCAAAAAAATTTCTTATGTTATAGCACTTAGCTAGGTTAGAGTTATCATGTTTGGGTGTTGTGACATTTTTTCTTTTTAAAAAAAAAAAAAAAAAGCCACGAACCAGGTTGCACATGTTAACTGTGGAAACTGCCGAACAACACTCGTCTTTCCATACGGAGCTCCATCTGTCAAGTGTGCCATCTGTCACTATGTTACTAACGTTGGTGTAAGTATAATCCATTTCTTTTCATAGGTAGCTGAAACTTCTTGATATTCTTAACGTTAGCTGTGTCGGTGAATGTGATAGGTTTGAAGTATTCTCTCTTTTTTTTATGAGCTCATGCATTCATCTGTCTGCCTCCTTCATCACTTATAAATATTCTTTATGTTGATTTTGGAAAGCAACTTAGTCTATTCCCCATGTGGCTTCAGTTATACTTGACTAGCTTGAAAGGATACAACTAAATTTTGTGGTCAAAATTAAGGTGGTACACTTTTGTGGCAGTTCTATCCTTGTTACATTCCTAAACAATCGCTTTTCTCTCTGCATGGGTTGTTAGGGAATATTAATGAAGAACCAAAATGTTCAAAACTTAAAAAACTTGTATCCAAGACATTTACTCTATAAACTTCCCATGAACCCGAGGTGGTAAAGTTTGGATCTGTTAAGCACTTCTGCTTACGTACTCTTGTTATACATGCTAAGTGTTAATATTTTTCTACCAGCTCTTCATGTTTTCTTCATTGATGTCTCTTTGCAGATGTCCAACGTGAGGGTTCCTATTCCAGTGCACAGGCGTAACGGAACACTTGGCTCTGGGATGCCCCCTTCATCATCAGTATGTTCTCACTCAATCTTTTCATTTTCCATGCCCCTCCTTTCAGGCCTCTGCAATGACCATTGAGTGGGTTTGTAATTTTGATTGTGCGGCATAGTTGATTTAAGATTGTTCACTATTTTCATTTTCTGCAGTCTCAGAGCCAAACAGTAGTAGTTGAGAACCCGATGTCTGTTGATGAAAGTGGCAAATTGGTAAGTATTCATGGTTTTCATTCGCCTCCTTTCCCTTTACCCTCATTGGAATCGTATGTTCTCTGTTTTATTATCAGCAACAAACTAACTGTGTAGACTACTACTAATACAACGAATGACAGGTGAGCAATGTCGTTGTGGGTGTCACGACAGATAAAAGGTAACTCGGTGAGATGGTGGTTGATCGATGGAACTTACTATTAGCGGCTGAAAAAGGATGGGAGGAAACGATATATATATTTATATATATCTAGTACATTACTATACTGCTTGGAATATGAATATGATGTGGACATTTCTGTATAGTTTGCCTCCAGATTTTCCCTCGAGGTAACCAATCATTCTTGAGTCAACTTCAATTTTCGAGGTTCAGAGAACTATTTACCCTGTGAATGTGAGATGTATATGGTGGACCAGAAGAATTGAGGGTCTATACTGCATTACTTGTCTGATTTTCTGTACCGAATCATTGAGCTGTCTCGCAAGTAAAAATATTATACATCCATCGTATCCCCTTTAGTAAATACGAGTATTATAAACGTTGTCTTGTAATTTCCGTTCCCATCATTGGCATTGTCATTGGCGGTATGCATTTTCAATTTCCGTTGGTTTTGTTCATATCCTAAGCTATCTTTAATCTATCATCCTTATCATCCTTTTGGGCACGTCAAGTGTCCCAAGTTGGTAATGGATTAGAGAGGGATAGAGAGAGGTCAACTCAGCTATTAACTTACTTTTGAAACTGAATCTTCATTACTGACACCCACCAGCTACATTTTCTTTTTTTACATCAGAAAACAGTTACATAGAAAAAAGAATGAAAAAATTGGTTAAACACCTCCAAATTATTCAAAAAGGAAGGAAAGGGCAGAGAGCAGGGGATGGTAACAACAACCAGAGAGAATAACATCATCTTTTTCTTTCATGAAGGGGGAATAATTACCTCTCCCTCCAAACTTCTCACTCAATTAGTAGTGTTGTTATATGAGATCTTCAAAATTACTGAAACAGGAATGTTGATTATATGGCCTGCACTCCCAAAAAGTCCAATTCTACCAAAGCTAGCAACCGAGCTGTTCATCGTCGCGTTCAAGAATATGGTTAGCTCTTGTTTCTTGCCGCTGTCGATTGTAAATTGAGTTGGAGAAACCTTCAAAGAAATCCCATAAGGAGCACTCCAACCAACATTATAAATCTCAGGTCCAGCTAGGTTGGTCACGGTTCGTTGCACTACTCTTGACTGGTTAAGTTTTGCTATCGTCACAGAGGGCAAGTTCAAATCAGCTCCACTGATACTGGAATTGTAAAGCCCGCAGTTCTGGCCTGTGTAGTTGAATACCACAGGGGATGATCCATTGATTCCACAAAGAAACGACATATAATCATCGTAACCTACAACAAACAAGAAGCGAACTCAAATGTCATACACCATGCAGCACTTTACTACCAAAATGATCAACCAAAAGTACACACAAAATTCTCAGTTCCCAATATTTCCCAACTCATTCTCTGCTAATATGTAAAGATGAAGCACTTACTGGAATCAAAGATCAACCCTGGGTCGAGAGCTGCTGTTGCATTCACAAAACCACTTCCCATATCAAAAGGCGTAGCTGGAGACTGGTTCTGTTCGGGGTTAACATAAGCACGCTGAGCCATGATTGGTCCACCAGTCTTGTCGTAAAGAGAAGCAGTTGTGGATAGTGCAGATGCAATGGCTGAAGGACTAAGACTGGAGTACTTCTGCTTTACCAGTGAGGCTAGACCAGCAATATGAGGAGCAGCCATGCTTGTTCCCGACATCATTGCAAAGCTTTCACCTGGAGAGTTCGTAAAAGTTAAGATTCATGTCTGAGAATTCATCTTACATGTAAATCAACACTGTGGAAGATGATGATCACCGAGAAATTCGATAGAGTCAGTGGCAACAGAGCTCCAAGCAGCCCATATGGAATTTCCAGGAGCAACCAAGTTGGGCTTCATAATATCAGAATCATCAAGAGAACTGTCTTCTGGGTCTGGTCCTCTAGCAGAATAGTACATGATTTGTGGGGCAGAAGAGCTATAATTTGCCTTCAATCCCCCACATATGCTAGCAACAGCTCCAAATTTTGAAATTCTCTTTGTTAATCCATCTACTTCCAGGGAAGAATTGTAATATTGAAGAAGCATCTGCCAAAGAAACCATAGAACATAACCCATTTTAAAACCCCACTTTGATGCAGAAAGGCTTTGACAACCATTTGTAAAACAAAACAGCGAACAAAGTAGAGCACCCACCTTGGAATCTTCTGGTGATGAAATTATGATGCCAGGCATTTTCATTGGTATTGGGTTGAGCCTAAAACCTATCACAAAAGAATCCATATAGAAAATGACACCAGCAGCACTCAAGTTTTTTGCTGTCTGTAAAGCTTGTTTAACTGTGGAAAGCCCCAGCACAAATCTGATTGAGTAGCTGCATATTAGAAGGTTCCCTTGGATCAGATCCTGATCATAGTTACTGGAGTCTTGGCATTCGCCCACGTACATGTCCGCCGACACGTTTGTGCCATTGTTCAAAGCGTGTATTGCAGCAATTAGTTTGTACTTTGTGCCATTATAAGTTCCAGCTGAATAGGAGAATACGGATTATGTTTTATCTTCCTTTAAGTGGAAGAGTAGTATAAACAGAGAAGACAAACAGAAACTTACGAGCAAGTCCGACTCCCGGGATGGTGACGTTATTGCCAAGGCTTATCGAGTTAGCATAGCTTCTGTCGTGAGAAGCAGCCCCAACAGTGAAGATCCATGGACTGAAGGAAGACATGCTCTTAGGTGCTGGACCAGTGTTACCAGCTGCTTGCACAACGAATATACCAGCCTTTACAGCAGAGAGCAATGCCATATCTATGGGATTAAAAAACGTTGCAATACCCGGGGGACGCCTGTTCGGTGTGATTGATAAACTTATTATATCCACCCCATCCTGAGCAGCCTACAAAGAACATCATAAAGATAACAAAAGATTGAAAGAAGATGAGGAATTCTTGAGAAGAAAAATACTAAATTTAGACTTGGTCTCCTCCAAATGAGATTTTAAACTTGTTTAATTCTGGCATACCTGATCGACTGCAGCAACAACATCAGCAGCAAAACCTCCAAAGCTTTTGTACAGTGCCTTATAAACAGCAATGCTGGAAAAAGAAGCATAAGTAAGCATTGAAGCAAATGAATTATAGGAACCAAAATGATATTTTAACTGACAAAATAATAGCTCGAGAAGTGAATGTAGCCTAAGTTCAGATTAATTACTGTGAACGAGGAGCCATCCCACTGGCATTTCCAAAGTGATGTCCAGCAACTAGCACTGGAATGCCATGGTTTCCAGCAGCAATGGAAGCTGTGTGCCTGCATATATTGATGTCAATGACTAACAAGGAATACAAACCAAAGGAAATTTCCAAACAGACATAGAAATCCTTACGTGCCATGCCCATCACCATCAAATGGTGAAGCATAATCCTGAGATGCATTAAATATTCCCCTTGTTATAGCTGATGCTGCAAAATGGCGTGCTCCCACAAGCTTCCGATTGCATGACCCAGATGGAAAATCTGGAGTTACCTCACAGATTCCAGAGAAGTGGGGTGGAACTGGAAATGGTTTATCACTCAAATCATCAGCAAAGCTGGGGTGAGAAGGGTCAATGCCAGTGTCAACGAACCCTATCACAATCCCAGCTCCAGCACTTTCAAAGCCACCATCTTGAGACCAAGCTCCCTGAGGAAGCCCCAAGAACTGTGGCGTATGGGTCGTAGCAGTTCTAACAGAGAAATCCATGACAACATTTGCCACCTCCTTTCTCTTTGAAAGTTTATTAGCCTATAAATTCAAACATAGTTTCTCCTGAGCAAAATTTATCAGGTAAACACTAACAATTAGAGAACATCATATATTACAAACTTGTACCTGTTCTTCAGTAACAAGCACAGCGAATCCATTGATCAAGAAATGGTAACTGTACAGCTTTAAGTATTTCTCCCCCTTCAAGACCTTCTTCAACAATGAATCATGAACTCGGGCTATGTAAGATCTATATCTTCGATGCTTTCTTGATATGTTTCTAAAGCAATATAAAAATTAGCATAAAGGGTAAAGGCATAGCATCGATAATAGATTCAACAAAAATTAGCAATTGCAGTTTCAACAAGGTTAAGGGATAGTTTTCATGGAAATCCACTGAGAAACAAAGATAAATATAACACAAATTCTGCATCCTCCCAACACATTGGTACCGAATGATGGAAAAAATGAATTTTTGACAGAGAAAGAAAGAACAATATCGACAACCCAGAAAAGGCAACCAATATAAACTACTTCATGCTTAAGCAAATACGCCCACGTTGGCGTTTAAGAAGATTACAGTGATTGAAAACGTCTTATACAACAAGTTTTCATCATATTAAATCAAGTAAAGAACTAAAATGAGTAGCTTAGAGCTGCTGAATGCAAGTATAAGAGAGTGATGGAGAAGTACCTTGGTTTGTGGATGCTTAATCCACCAGAAGCACCGAGCCTAAAAGAAGTGGTATTCTGCCTAAGCTGACCATAGTAATGAGTAGTAGGAGGAGGTTCCTTGAGGGTTACAATGTACACGGCTGTTGAATCACCGAATTCGTCCAGACAAGATGCGCATATAAACATCCCAAAACATACAACAGCGCATAGTAGACGTGCACGGTGAATGATATCCATTAGGGAACAGTATCCAAACCCAAAAGAACACAGTTTTAGTGTTGTAATCAGAAGCTCCTTCACCTCATATCTTGAAGCAGAAGCTTGCTCGTTGTCTCTTTTGAATGTGCTCAAACTAGAACAAGAGATTCACCAACACAAAATCTCTAAATCTAGAGGCTAGAAGTTCCAAGAAGACAATGAAAAAACAGCCATGAAAACTTCCCCTCTCAAATGGGGGAGGTGATAATAATGGCCAAGAAAGCAGACCCTTCTCCTTTTCGGTGAAAAAGAACCCACTTTCGTTCACTTTTTGTTCATCTAGTGTGGGTAGAGAGAGAGAGAGAGAGAGAGAGAGAGAGAGAGAGAGAGAGGTAAAGGAAGTGAGAGAAGAAGAAGAGATTGTATTAATGGGAGTTGTGTTGATGGGAATTGACAATCTGCAAAAGCTTTCTTGGGTAATGTGAATTTGAACGTTTTATTAACTAAAAGAGCCAAAAACGAAAGGGAAAGGAAAAAATACAGAGAAATTCAGGACAGAGGCAGAGAGCTAGGCAGAGTAAGGTTTTGTCTTTGATTCTATGATCCGATTGAAGGCTTTTTGGCAATGGCCTGTAAGTCGAGAAATATGATTGTATGATCCAATCGTCTTGAAATCTCATAGAATAGCAATGACCCACATTCAAACACTAATTGAACATCAAGATTTGATAATAAAGATTCAATTTTTATGTAAATAATGTACTAAGAAATTCCATGGAAGTACAGCGGGGGAACAAAGACGTTGAGACAATGTGCGATGGAAAAGTGGGGTCTTTACTTTTGTTTGTCCATTTGTGCTCCCAACGTTCGAATTTTTTAAGGTCACCCGTGAGAGAGCTTAGTTTTGTGGGTGTATTGTGGGACGGTGGTGGGTGGTGTGTTGGGGCGCTCGCACGTGCCAAAAGTGAGAAATTAGTGGACATGCTCCTTTTATGTATAATTCTATTTCATTTGCATTCCAAGTTGGCCCTTTTTACTTAATTATTGTGAAATTAGAATGATGGTTGGTCTTGGTTGGGCCATCCAAAAATTGAGTATTATCTTTCCTTTAATCACTATCTTTTGACTTTTACACACAAAATATATCCACTCACATCGACCCTTCTTCGAGGCTCAACATTCTTCCTGACACACCGCTCAATATTTGGCTCTGATATCATTAGTAACAAAGTAAGCTCACAGCTACCAGATATTGTCCTCTTTGAACTTTACCTTCTGAACTTTCCCTCAAAATTTTAAAATGTGTCTATTAGGGGGAGATCCTCACACTCTTATAAATAATGTTTCGTTCTCTTCTCAAACCAATGTGGGATCACAGTCTAGTTTGCTCGTCCTACCTTTTTATGTTGTAGATCAAGATACATTGTCTCGATAAATATGATGTAGTTTTAAGAATTTTTGGCACGGATAGAATTGACCTATGATGAAGATAAATTTACAGTCTCAATTAGGCATGGGATTCCATAATCCATTTGTTATGAGCTTGTATAAGTGTTACTGATGCATAGGGCATGAAAGGACACTTTTGTTTGTCAAAGTGGTAGGCCCAACCAGAGCACATCATATGCGTAGCTGACCATCTCTAAAGCACATAAAAAAACATAGCAATTTTGAGGGATAATTATTTTAGGTAGTCTTCACAGTGTCTAAAGGAGCCTGATTCCACAATCATTTACATCGCTTCCTCTTAGATATTCATTTATAGCCTTACCCCATGGGTAGCAAACAACTTGTGTTGCCCACTAAAAGAAAAGTGCCAAGGATGAGTACTCATTCATGTCATGATAAAAAAAGGTTAGCTCGTTTATTTTTTCTTTTGAGTTCAACAACTACATAGGTGGAGAATCGAACCACCAACTTTTAAGATAACAATTTGTGTTTTATTCACCAAATTATTTTTGTATTGACTTGTTGAGTTGGTTTCTAACTCTCCTACTTCTAGCTTTGTAAAACCGTTGATCGTAAGCTATATTGTTTCAATCTCCTTGAATAATTTATCGTGAAATAGCAAACAACATATGAAAATGGCATTCCCTTGTCAAAAGATTCAAAAGATAAAAGATACTGTCTCTTACAACTTGGCAAAACAGAGTGAGAATTCTCATCTATTTCAAAAGCTTATGAAGAAGGTTTTTGTGATCCGCTGAGCATTGACATTTATGTCTCCAATCCTAACATGGTTAAAGAGATTTGTTTCTAAAAATGGTAAATATAATTCTGAAATAACATTATACACCAATCATTCGACAAATACATGTACTTTGTCACATCTGTAAATACATACAATGCCAACTAACCAAAGGATACTTTGGATCAATCATTTTTCCTTCAATTATGATAAAGTTTCAGCCAAAAATCTACAAGGAACATACAAATTATAATGTCACAACAAAGAGAGACATACAAACAATCACGCCATCTGAGAAATGAATGCCATCAAAAGCATTTTTCATTCTAACACTTTGGTTTCCCCTCCTCCATATGTTGAAGCTGGGTAATATTTATGACTCCTTACATATTTTTCAGTAAAGAAAGCTATTCAAGTTCATTTAAAATCTTCAGAAAATAATATCATTTATTCCTTTCCGTTTGGTCTTTGATTTCTGCAATCACCTTGCCGTAGAAGTAACATTTCGTAGACTCCCTTTGTGATGCAGGTTGGCAGAGAGTTCCCTTCTCCAATTATATCGACACTTGAGAATTTGTCATTTTAGATGACTTGGGGTGGGTGGTGAGGCCTTGCAGCATAGTTCTTCTTTTAACTGATGCAGCCTGCAAGGTTTGTATTTCCTTTAAGCAGACCGCAATTAAGAGAGTGTAGACTAAAATCCAACACATACAAAAGAGATCATACAGTCCACTAGAAGAATCCTGCCTTGTTTATAGATCTCCATCATGGTGGCATAGAGCAAAAGACAGTGACAAAACAGTGTACCATCTAGATCTGTGAGAACTTGGCCTTTTTAAAACTTAGATCTTAGTTGGGATATGCCCCCCAAAAGGTGAAGCATTGTGTGGTTCTTATTTATGGAAATTGTCTCCCTGACAAAGGAAGAAAACTTAGGATTGAGCAACTACCATTGTTATTTAGATAGTTTAGACTCATCAAGAGTCAAAGAGCCTTTGAGGAAGTGGCGGTCCTTCGACATTCATGCTAATTGGAAAGAAGTTGCTTCTTCATACCATTTTACAATCCTTCAATTTTCATTACATTTGTTTAAAGGAAAAAAAAAAAGAAAAAAAAAAAAAAAAAACTCATGCACGCACAAAAATATATAGATTATCTCCTTTTAACAGAAGAGAGGTCCCAAAATACAGAACCTTCAGTTCGTACTATTCAGACTTTAGGTCCTTAAGTAATCACTATATAATGCCGAACACATTAAAAAGTAAAGGGGACAAGCGAATCTACCTAGAAACATGTCGATCAGGAATTGATAATTCACATTAAAATCCTGCACTCGAAGTATATCTGATGGTTAAATTGCAAAATCAGGACACAGTTTGCTAATAACACTACATTGTCGAATCCTACAACAGCATCAACACAAATTCAAAGAGAGATTGCACCCAGGGAGATGAACCAAGCTGTAGCCCCTGGCAAGTGAACTCAGGTCGAAACAACACAAGATAATATCCAATGAAGGCCTCCACATATCATCACATGAATATGTCTGCAACAAATAACGACAAAGTTATTGAGAAATGATAGACAGCAGGATTTTAAGATTGCATGAGAACGATAGAATGGTCTACAATGGTTGTAAGAAGTTTGTAAGATATAAAGTTCATAAACTTAAGATGACCAAAAAATTCCCAAAGTCCTGCAGAATATCATCTTAGTTTGAATCAGGTGATAACAACTCAGATTGTAACAGCCTTCACCATCTCACTATACCTATTAAGAATTCAGATCTTGTAAACGGGGCATATTTTACCAACAGAGTTGTTAGAGACAGAGAAAATGGAGAAACAAACATTTTTTAGACTAAAGCCGGTCAATGAGACAGAGGCCGCTAAATCTTAAAATAATTTATACAATTCAAAATGCCATCAAGGCATCAAAAAAGAATACTCAATGATTAGTGCCTCGTCCATCTAATCTATTAATAAAACCATATAAAGATCGAGATGGCCACAATTTAGGATCATAATAAAATTTGAGTCAATGACTCAATTGAGGAAGTCATTAGGGGAAAATATTAAAAGAAAACTGATTGCAGGAAAAAAAAAAACGAAAGAAAAAAAAAAGAAAAAAAGAAAGAGAAACAAGATCTCCACAGAAACATCCTCTTTTGATTCCTGGAAATCTTTCAACTCATCAATACCAATGGCTATCTATGAACAAGGAAGTTGGGAAATAAGCATCCTCTAGGAGGAAACATTCGAGCAATATGAAACAGGATAATAACACCATCACAAACTTCTATTAGGAAAGGATAGTACATTACTCGTAACTTGCCAAATAGTAAGTCACGCCCTTAGTTTATAGGAACATTCAGTCAAACCATTTAATCCTAATATAGGTATCTCATTAAATAAATATTTAATTTAGGTCCACAAAAAGAGATTGGTTCCTATTGAAGGACCGGTCAAAGAATTTGGAAGGAAAAAACCGTCAAGAATGTTAATCTTTTCCTACAGACTCACTTTGGCCATGATTAAAAATATCACTAGTTTTAATGGAACCAGAAAAGCAAGTGTATCCTAAGCAACGAGCAATTAAAGAACCTGCCTTGAGGAACTATTGAGGTGCAAGAGAACCATTAATCAACAGTGTCGTAACTCCTGAGCACAAAAAAGACAAGAAAGGGACAAACTTAGGCATGGCAGAAACTCTTACTGAACTTTTGTGATAACTATGTTAAATCTAGGAAACAAACATTTCATTGATCAAATGAAATTACAAGGAGAAACCAATCCAAAGGATCAAAAAAAAAAAAAAAAAAAAAAAAAAANAAAAAAAAAAAAAAAAAAAAAAAAAAAAAAAAAAACTTTTCCAGTGGGTTGTAAGAGAATTTAAACCATAATAACATATCGGGAAACCAATTTAAACAATGAGAGAACTAAAAAAGAAACAGATGATGCAAAAGATTCAAATCCCTAATTAATATCGGAGAAAATCTGCAAACTCCTATCCAGCTACAAGTACGGAAAAAAAAAGCCCGAACGAAATTAAACCAAAGAGTCTTTTTTTCTTTCTTGAACGGGTGCCCAAGGAGAGTGATATTTGAAGGAAACCAAAAATCTGTGTTATGTAATCCCAAATGGATCTGGCAAAGGCACAACAGATGAAAAGATGGCTGTGAGATTCTGGACCCTTTTTGCACATAACAAACCAGCTGGGAGATAAACTAGTACCAGGAGATATATATACTGAAGCTTGTCCTTGGTGTTTAAGCAAGCATGGCTAAGCTCCCAAATCTAAAACTTAACTTTTTTTAGGATATTTCCCATTCCAAGTGATTTAATAAATGTCATCCTTCCCTTGAGTATCCAAAGAAGAAAAAGAACTGGACAAAATTTTCTTCACGGACAGAGAGAACAACGTGTGAGAGAGTATTGAAGAAACTATCCTATTCACCAATTTCAGCCACGGTAAGTTTTCTTCTGTTTTTTACTTGTATAAATTGATAAGCCGTTAAGGACGAAATGTATTTATAATAGTTATTCCATAATAAAGTTCATGAACTAACTTGTTATTTCAATGGGAAAGTACGGGTACCAAGATGTGTTCTTGAATTTAGTCAAATTTATTGGAATTGGAAAAATATTCAAATGCGATCCATTCTAAATAGAGTGTTCTTGAATTAACCAGAGACCGTTATACTTGACTTCAATGATCGCATGTTTTGCAGTAATAGCTTAAACGAAGAACTGGACACAATAAGGGCAAACTACCAAATTTCGAATTCGATAAAGAGACATACCAACACTATTGCTGTTGATTTTGCTGCTGATTTTGTGGGGCGGGTGGAGGCGGCATGCCAGGACGAGGTGGTCCGTAAATAGGAACTGCCCCACCGGGTGGAGGAGGCATCCCCGGTCGAGGCGGGGGCGCAGGCATTCCAGGTCTGGGTGGGGGTGGCGGTCCCCTCATCACCTGCCCGGTTGGTGGAGGTCCCATGGGTCTCTGAGCAAATTGAGGAGGAACTGGGAATGGCTGTGGCGGAGCTCCCCCTGGTCTTGCTGCAGAGAACTGTGGCGGAGGCCCCGGCGGAGGCATTCCTCTCCCAACCGGAGGTGGAGCTTGTCCTGGAAACATCGGCATCTGACCAGGTGGACGGATAACGGGGGCAGCTGGATATGTCATGGGCGGAGCGGACAGCTGTGGTACTGGCGGGCGAGAGATTTGAGGCTGCATCATCCCCGGAGCTGGTCCACCCACTCCACGAACTGGCCCAGCAAGACCAGGCTGAGCCTGAACAAGAGGAGCAGTCGGGATACCCCTCCCAGCGGCACGACCAATACCAGGCCCAGCCATAGCCGCAGCATTGACGGCCTTAGCACGGGACTCTTCAGCAGGTGGTGGACCCTCAACAGTCATGGAAATGACCTCCTCGCCGCGAAGAAGAACAAGCCCAAGGGTGCGACGCTCGTCGCGTTCCTCATTAGTCTTTTTACCCTTAGCTGGAGGAAGCTTACGGAACTCCTCGCAGTCGCCGAGGACGAGGTTCATGTGCCGATCGAAGGCCATGAACTTGCCAACCAATTGGCGACCATCTTGGATGGTGACCCTCATCCGGTAATTAATATACTGGAGCATCTTCGAACTTTTAGACATCGACATTGTGCCAGAATTTGGAATCCCTCAACTGAGATGCGACCTAGGGTTTGTTTCAGTAAGAAGTGAAGCAAGAAGAAGTGAAATGAGCGTCGAGCGAGAGTGGGGGAGAGGAAGCTAGGGTTTTAGAAATTGGAGCATAATCTTTTCCTTCAAATTTGCTCTTTGCCAAAAAAAAAACACAAAAAAGGGCCGAACACGACGATGTCGGCCCACCGGTCCAAGTCCATACCCAGTTTTAATTCCCCAATATTACGCAGTTTTTTATTTATATATAATTATTATTAATATTGTGTTTTAAAAATTGTTTTATTTCTAACAAAAGGTTATTTTATTTTATTTTATTTTTTAAAATTTTAAGGATATTAATAACAAAATTTAAATATTATTTTTGAGAAAAATCTTAATGCGTCTTCAAAATTTAAAAGTAATATAAAAAATGAACAAACCCGAAAAGCCCAAATTTTGTTGAGCGTTCAGTTGCTTCGTCGGTTTTCTTTCTCTTTTATTTCTCCGACTCTGCTAGATTCAGATATAGAAGAAGGAGCTTGGACGACAAGGAAACCATGGCAGCACCAGATCATTTGTTCAATCTGAGAAATAATTTCTATTTGGGAGCGTATCAGGCAGCCATTAACAACAGTAATCTCTCCAATCTCTCACCCGATGACGCAATCGAGAGGGATTCTATTGTTTTCCGCTCTTACATTGCCCTTGGCAGCTATCAGGTCTGTTCCTGCACGTTAGAGTGGTTCGAAAGTCTATTGATGCTTGATTTGAATTTGATTTGAAACTTTTGCGTACTCTTTCAGCTAGCCATCAGCGAGATCGACTCATCCGCCCCGACGTCTCTCCAAGCCGTCAAATTGCTCGCTCTTTATCTGTCCGATCCTAGTAGCAAGGTTTCATCCGTGGATCTAGAGCCCCTTTTAGCCGATTATGTTCATTTCGAATATGATAAATTCTGTTTGGAATTCATAGAATTTTAGTTATATTATTGGTTCACGCATTTGAAATCCATGTTACTGCGCTTTATAAATTTAAACCATATTTGACACTGATCTGTGGAATGGAGTTCTAAAAATCTAAAGAGGGGTCTACTGGATATTCAGAGTTGGTAACTCCATTTTATTGGCTAGTGATGTTTGATGCAGTTCAAACCAACTTACATCAGATTTTACCCCATTTGCTGGACGATAAATGACATTCAGAAAAAAATGAAGACATTTTTCTTATTCACGAGAGCAGAGTAATCAAAGTTTCTTTACTGATGAATTCTTTGAACATCGCAGGAATCAACCATCGCAAGTCTACAGGAATGGTTATCAGATCTAGCCATTGCAAACAATCCTACCTTGAGGCTAATTGCAGGAATCATATTCATGCATGAGCAAGACTTTAATGAAGCCCTGAAACACACAAATGCTGGAGGAACCATGGAATTGTAAGTCTCATTTTGAATGCTTTACCAATACTTATTTCTTTCAACTGTAATAGTTTCAATTGTTAGTTGCTGTAATATAGGTTGGTTTTTTTTTTTTTTTTCTCTTCTTTTCTTTTTGGGGGGTACATGTACATAGATTGTCTACCTTATTTCATCCTTACCTGCTACCTTGTTGCACGATGTGTGAAATCAACACTTGGTAGCTCAATCAACTTGTCACACCATCATTTATGTAATGATTTCAATGTAGAGATTTATTTGAATCAAAATTGGATGTAAGGAGATGTATATGGAACTTATTAACATTTAGAGACTAAAAGAAACGACTGCATATTTTTTTATTTTTTGTGCCTAATGTAGATGCAAGTAGTTGTTTCAGGGGAGATCCTTGTGAGACTGGAAGTGTATACTGGAATTAGCTCAAGCCCGATATTGTTTTTCCATGCAGGCATGCTCTGAATGTTCAAATATTTCTTAAGATGCACAGGTCAGATTATGCAGAGAGACAGCTGAGAGTCATGCAACAGACTGATGAGGATCACACATTAACACAACTTGCAAATGCTTGGATAAATCTGGCTGTGGTTTGTAGCTTATATTTCCATTATCTGAAGGAATAGACTCTTTGGAGGTAGTCTCATTATTCTGTAATTTTTTGCTTGACCAGGGTGGTTCCAAGATACAAGAAGCATATCTTATCTTCCAGGATTTCTCTGAAAAGTATCCCATGACAAGCTTGATTTTGAATGGAAGGGCCGTCTGCTGCATGCATATGGGAAACTTTGATGAGGCCGAGACACTTCTTCTTGAAGCATTGAACAAGGTAGATTTGGATAACCACGCATTTAATTACTTATATTGTATAACCGAAGCTACTTATCAGAGGGGATCAAGATTATTGGCACAAACTAGTGACCAAAAAAAACCTAGACCCAACATCTTTGTTACTTAGTTGTCTTAAATGAATTTCCAATGTGATCAAACTGTAAGACAGATTGGAAATATTCAGTTCCACGGTCGATGCAAATATATTTTATAAATTTCTAGTTGTAGATAAGATGTTTCTTTGTTGTTGTTCACAGGATGCAAAAGATCCAGAAACTATGGCCAATCTAGTTGTATGCAGTCTTCACCTTGGCAAACCAACTTCTCGTTTTCTCAGGTAATGGGTGGGGATCCATCGCCAGAAATCTTTTTCTTTCTTCGTTCTATTTTTTATGTTTTGGTTGTTTGGTTGCAATGCTTTTCTATAGTCTGCATCTTTGTGGGAATTGTGGTGAAGGTAGTTTTAAGAAAGTGAATGGCAATACTATGATCACCTAAGTTCTAGGAGGTTATTTAAAGTGAAACATTTTCTATAACACTTTGAAGAAACTGAACCGATTTTCTAAAAATATTTGAAGGGGATTTAATGAAGAGTTTGAGTATCGGAGTACGATATTTGAAATTCTTCTATTGTACCGTAGGTCTTGTTATGCTCATTTAATAATATCTTGGGTATTCAGAAATTTATTTTGTCCTAGTCCTGTCTCCCATCTTCATATTTAATGTTTTCCTGAAAATAAGCTGTGGTGAATTTATCTGTATAGCTAAACGGTACTTGAGCACTTGAATCCACCCACAAGTTGGATTAGACTCTATTGTTAACATATTTGCCACAAATTTTCAGCCAATTGAAACTTTCGCATCCCGACCACTTGCTTGTTAAACGCATCTCGGCTGCTGAAGAGAACTTCGATAGAGCTGTTCAATCTGTTGCTTAGAGAAGCCTTGCTGCTTTTGAAAAGGAGGTGAACGATGTTTGCTAGTGTTGAACGACAGTCTTCACCCCGGGGGTTGTTTACTGTTTTTGTTAATTGGAGCTGTTGATTTTCCCCAAATATTTGACGGTAGGAGTTATAACTCACGATTCTGATCATTTTTGTACTGAGATTCCTGGATGTGATACGTATGATTATTTTACTTGATTCTTTAGAATTTTCAGGCTTCACTGTTTGATATTATACCAAATCTTAAGAGAGTAGCTTATGCTGAGCTTTGGAACAATTATTAATCTCATACTCAATGTAGAATAATTAACAAATTTTAATGTGGTAAACATAATGATTTTTCCATTGAGTTATTCCAAACACTACTAATCTCACCTCAGTATAGCTGACTAGTTGGTTTAAGTAATGGAGTCTGAGATGATGGGAAAGGGAAGAAGTGAGAAAGAAGGGCAATTTGTGCACACAGACATCCTCCTTTATCTCACAACTATATGGCTTGAAATTCATGTGGCAAATGCGATGTTTCCTATAATTACTGCGTGACAAGGGAAGGCCACAGATGAAGTTAATACCTCGTAACCATTGAAGAGCTTAGTAATACTCAGAAAGAAAGAAAGTTTCACAATGTGGAATTAATGAAAGAAATGAAGAACAAACTAATAATAGCAACCGCAAGATGATGAGTGCCATTTTTGAGTTATTTGTAAGCGTCAAGAGCGAAGAAGATGAGACTGGAGTTAGAAAGCAAGTATACAGGTGGGTGATTGCTTAAGCACGATGATAATACATAAAGCTGTGAAATTGTGTTTTGTTTATGGGATCTGAAAAATCCATACCTGTAAGGAAGTGAAGATGATGATTTGGAAGTCAAAAGTAGGGTACTTGGAAGTGGACCCCACATTTACCTTATCCTACAACTTTCAATTTTAATTTTTACCCCTCATTCTAACCTACATACGCACAAACCAAAAGAGACGCAATACGACCGTTGCCTTTCCGCCCTCTCTCCATACATAGTAAGTCCTCAAAATTCAAATTTCAAAATTTCAAAATACTAAAACCCCATAAAGCCAAAACCTCCCCCACCTTTCTCCTCCCCTGCTATGTTCCTCGGACTTGGAGCTTCCCATTACTCACACACACTTCTCTTCTTCTCCACTTCACTGTCCGAACCTTCTTTTCAAACAAAACAAAACAAAACAAAACAAGCCCCGCTCCTTCTTCCACATTTCATGTTCGTTTTTTCGACAATGCAGCTGACGAACTTGTCGTGAACTCTTGCTTTTGTTGGCTGTTTCTCCACAGGGAGGGATCACTCTCTGTGTGTGCTTTTTTTTTTTTTTGTTCAAGCTTCATATATATAATATAGAATGAAGGAGGATAACCCATCTGAAAGCAGAGGGGGGAAACCATCTAGGTTTGCTGATCAGAATCACAATCCCAATCCCAATCCCAAGTCTCTAAATCACAATGCCAAAGGAACTACTGGGAATGCTTCCAAATTCAGGGCTGCTTCTTCCTGGGGTTCTAACATTGTCAAAGGTTTCTCCACCGACAAGAGAACTAAAACCACTCTCCAACCCAAGAAGCCACCTCCACTTGCTACTTCGGATTTCGCAAATCACAAGGACAAGCTCCCTCCTTCCCAGTCTCGCATCAAGCGTTCGCTCATTGGGGATTCACCCTGCTCTCCAAATCCTGCTCAAGTTCATCCACACTCTTATCAGACCCACCGCAGACAGTCTTCTCGGGACTTGTTCGTCGAGCTCGATCAACTCAGAACTTTGCTCAACGAATCTAAGCACAGGGAATTCGAACTTCAGAATGAACTTACAGAACTTAAGCGGAATACTAGAAATTATGAACTGGAAAGGGAACTCGAGGAAAAGAAAGCCGAATTAGACGCTCTTACTCAGAAACTGAATCTATTGGAAGAAGATAGAAGATCCCTGTCCCAGCAATTGGTAGCTTCATCCTCAATTTCTGAGAAGCAAGAAGAGTCCCAGACCGCACCTCTAAACATAGAAGTGGAAGTTGTTGAGTTGAGACGCTTGAACAAGGAACTCCAGCTTCAGAAGAGGAATCTCGCTTGCAGGCTTTCTTCTGTGGAATCCGAGCTGGCTTGTGTAGCAAAAAGTTCCGAGGTAACACTTGGTCATTTGTTAGGATCTTTGTGTTTCACTATATACCACTACCCAACATGCTTATGCTTGTGTGTTTGTTTTGTTACTACTAGAGTGAAGGTGTGGCAAAAATCAAAGCAGAGGCATCTTTGCTGAGACAAACAAATGAAGATTTGTGCAAGCAAGTGGAAGGTCTGCAGATGAGCAGATTAAACGAGGTTGAGGAGCTTGCATACCTTAGGTGGGTCAATTCCTGTTTAAGGAACGAGCTTCGCAATTCCTGCCCCTCCGCCAGTTCTAACAGCCCATCCAGCCCTCAGACAATTGACAGGACAAGTGAAGCTGTTGGTTCATTATCCAGCCAGAAGGAGCACATGGTGGATTGCAACAGTGCAAAGAGAATAAATCTAATTAAAAAGTTGAAGAAATGGCCTATTACTGATGAGGAATTGTCTAATTTAGATTGCTCAGATAACATTCCTGTAGAGAAAAATTGGGTTGATACAGAGGAAGGAAGAAGCCCCAGAAGAAGACACTCCATTAGTGGAGCCAAGTGCTGGGGCGAAGAATTGGAGCCAAACAAGAGGAGGCAATCTGATGGGTTTATATGTGCAAAAGAGATGGATAAAGAAGCAGATCCTCTTTCCTCTCAGACTAACAGGAGTTTTGCCTCCTTAGATGTGGAGAAACGAGCCTTGCGTGTACCCAATCCCCCTCCGAGGCCTTCTTGCTCAATTTCTAATGAACCCAAAGATGAAAACACAGCTCAAGTCCCACCACCTCTGCCACCTCCTCCTCCGCCCCCTCCTCTTCCAAAGTTCGCTGTGAGGAGCGCCACGGGGATGGTGCAACGAGCTCCACAAGTTGTTGAATTCTACCATTCACTTATGAAAAGAGATTCAAGAAGAGATTCATCCCATGGAGCCATATGCAATGTTCCAGATGTTTCAAATGTCCGGAGCAGCATGATTGGAGAGATTGAGAATCGATCATCTCATTTGCTTGCCGTAAGTTCTCACTCATATAATTCATCTTCCATTCTTCTCATTTGGTGCTTGCCGTAAATAACGTTTCATACTTGTGCAGATAAAGGCAGATATTGAGACCCAGGGAGAGTTTGTAAATTCACTGATAAGAGAGGTCAACAATGCGGTTTACTTGAACATTGAAGATGTTGTGGCATTCGTGAAGTGGCTTGATGATGAACTTTGCTTTCTGGTATTCTCTCTTAACTTTGGTACACTTGATTTAAACAAAACATTATAGGAAGAATTTGAAAGAATGCATGCTGTAATATTGTGGAAGGTGGACGAAAGGGCAGTTCTGAAGCACTTCGATTGGCCAGAGAGAAAGGCGGACACATTGCGAGAAGCAGCCTTTGGGTACAGAGATCTAAAGAAATTGGAATGTGAAATCTCAGGCTACAAAGATGATCCCAGATTGCCTTGTGACATTGCTCTGAAAAAAATGGTTTCTTTATCAGAAAAGTAAGGACCTAAAGCTTCCCATATCTGAATTTGGTTGTTTTCCTTGACCTCAATTATGCTAAACAACGTGTTAATGCCAATCAGAATGGAACGTAGTATTTACAATCTTCTCCGGATGAGAGAATCATTGATGAGGCATTGCAAAGAATTCCAAATTCCCACAGATTGGATGCTCGACAACGGGATCATAAGCAAGGTAAAACTTCATGAAATATCTTCATAAGTCTGTAAGAAAAGAAGAAGATGTCATGTTATTGGTAGATCATTTATTAATAACAACCATAGTCTATTTGAACGATGGGTTCAAGAACACAGAAGTTGGATAATTCTTAAAAACAACCAAAATTGAACTCTTATGTTGTAGATAAAGTTGGGTTCGGTGAAGTTGGCAAAGATGTACATGAAGAGAGTGGCTATGGAACTTCAGTCAAAGGCTTCATCAGAGAAAGATCCCGCAATGGATTACATGCTTCTTCAAGGAGTAAGATTTGCGTTCAGAATTCATCAGGTAGCGATTAATTAATCATTTTTGTTCAGGAAAACAAAAAGAGATTGTTGCTGATTGTGTTTTGCCTTTTCCCGGCCACAGTTTGCAGGAGGGTTGGATGCTGATACAATGCATGCATTTGAGGATCTTCGAAACTTGGCCAACCTTCTGAACAAAAAGTGAAAGTTACAGGACAAATGGAAATCAATTAGCTTTGGTTTACTAACTCGGTAAGCAGCTAGAGCTAGCATGCTGGCAAAATACATTCATCAGGTCAAGTGCCATGGGTGCTGCTGGCCTTTTTTTTTTTTCTCTTAATGGGAAAGCTTTGCTCTAAACCCAATCAGGTCTTAAAGCGAACTACATTTTTGTCCTCTGCCATCCTTCCTCCTCCTCTCTTAATGACAAGCTCCTCCGAAGCAGGCAAACTGTCAGAAGGAGGAAGATAGTTTTATTACATAGTTATGTAAATCGAATGTTAAATTGGGATCAAATTCTCTTATTGAATGGAATGTTTTCTCAGGTTAGCCTTGATTTCTGAGTTTGTAAGTAAGATTGGCATGTTTGGAAGAATAATAAACAGGTTTCTAGTTTCTATTAAAGGAATGTTTCCAAAGGATGATTTGAAATCACAAAATCAAGATAGATGATCTTCACACCTTCAAGTGTTCTAAAAATAAAGTCACTCATTCAGGAAACAAATTAAAATAACCTCTAAACAAGTATAGAAGACACATCTTTTCTTGAAAAGATGAACACTGTCTAACCCGAAAGATCATAAAACGAAGCAAATTTTGAAAAAAAAGAAAGAAAATTGAGCGNGGGGGGGGGGGGGGTGGATTTGGATGATTGATGAAATCTAAAGCAGTGAGGAAAAGGGGAATGTGAAAGGACTGGAAGATTTGACATACGGAAAAGACCTAACATTGCCTGTATTTACCCCATCTTGGGCGCCAAACTACGGAAGAGGCAGACAAAAACCAGCCATTCTGCCATAAACAATTAAGAAAAAGAGAGAGAGAAGTCTGCACTCCACCACCCTTTTCTGTTTCTTTCTAGTTCTACGCCCATCCCCCCACCTCCTTACAACCAACATTTTTTTGAACAAGCTCATATTGGATTGGGTGCACATGATTTGGTCATTTCTGAGGCTGTTGCCGACGAAAAGACCAATATCTGGTGTACTATATAGTACCCCCCCCTGAGTGTCAACATAATAAATATGTGCGACTACATTGCATGTGTTCCAAGTTCTTACTCAATTCATCTTCATCCTTTCCCTTTACAGACACCAATTGTTCTTCAAGGACTATGATTACTACTACTTCTTCCACGCATCACAGAATGAGAATATCACATGCATTATCATTCGTTCACGTTGATTGAAACAAAAATTAGGGCGTGGGAAATGAAAATTAGAGGGGAAATTGTGTTGGTTGATTTGGAAACACGAAATGAACAGAAAAGTGAGTTAGAAATTGAAGTGATTTGACCTGTTATTGGGGATTTTACGCGAAATTTTGGAGCCATTCCCATCGCATCCATCTATCACGGAAAGCTTAGTAGTCACATCCACTACCACATCCCCACGGCACCCCAAATTTTGGTTTCCTTCTTCAATCTCACCGCCGAAACAATGGTGCTTTAATTGATAATTTCTCCATCTCCAACGCCTCTTTCCCGTCTGCTTCTTCTGCTTGCCTTTTCTGGAATTCCTCTTACAATATCTCATCAATGAAATAACAATAACAAAATAGAAAGATTTAGATTAATTTTTTATAATTTAGAGATCTATTTTTACGGAAAAGAAAGAAAGAAAGAAAAAAAGGAAACGGAAATGACGTTTCGAAGCGATATTCAAAGTGTCATCGCTTGCTTACTTGACGTGGCTGTGTTTCCATAGGCCCTTCCTGTCCCCCTCTCTCTCTCTCTCTCTCTCTCTCTCTCTCTCTCTCTCTCCTCTCCAACTTCCCTCCCTTATTTGTTCTTTATATATTCTTCACCTCCTCCACTTCCTAACTTAATTACTTCTTCTCAAATATGGCTGCCCTTAACCGCTCTCCGCGTCTTCACAGTTATTATTGACTCGCTACTCAGAGATCGATCATGTTGGCTATGGAATCCGCCTCCGCCGTCAACAGTTATACCTCCGCCTCTACTACCACCACCTCCACCTCCGACAACCACCACCACCTCCACTATCCTCTCTTGGAGCCTGCACCACCATCCCCACCGCCACCTGCACTCAGCAGGTACTTCGATTAAACAATCTTCTTATTTTTCTCATTATGTTCTGGTATTTCAACTCGAAGCATGAAAATGTTCCAGTTGTAACCGTACGTGACGCAGGTACGAGTCACAGAAGCGACGTGACTGGAACACGTTCGGGCAGTACCTAAAGAACCACCGCCCTCCACTCACACTATCCCGCTGCAGCGGCGCTCATATTCTCGAGTTCCTCCGCTACCTGGACCAGTTCGGTAAGACCAAAGTCCACACCTCCTGCTGCCCCTTCTTCGGACACCCACAACCTCCTGCCCCCTGCCCATGCCCCCTCCGCCAGGCCTGGGGCAGCCTCGATGCTCTCATCGGCCGCCTCCGCGCCGCCTTCGAGGAGAACGGCGGCCACCCCGAGACCAACCCCTTCGGCACCCGAGCCGTCAGGCTCTATTTAAGGGAAGTGAGAGACTCGCAGGCCAAGGCCAGAGGGATTGCTTACGAGAAGAAGAAGCGTAAGAAATCCGCCATGGCTCCACTGAAGAAGCACCAACGACATGCCCCCGACGAACCCACGGATCACTCCGCTTCCTAACTTCCAATCAACGGCTTAATCAATCTATTAATCACTTAATTTTCTGTAAGCCCTCGTAATTATAGTCAGTATTTTGTTTAATTACCCCTTCCCAACCTCTGTTTATATATTCAGACGATTTTTTTTTTTTTTTTAATGGATTTTAATATTTCGTGATAACTAAATCGAAAATAAAATTAAAATATTTATTAATATTGGTTCCCATCCCATTATTATAGATTGACAAATAAAATTCCACTTAGAGCAAGTTTCTCCCAAGTTATGTGTGTCACTTAAATTCTAGACATTTCTTCCTTACATCCACACGTATTAATTCAATTTCAACCCATATGTTATATTATATTATACTTCTTAATTATAACTTTTTTTTTTTTTATCCTATAGTTTGCGGTGGAGTATCTTCATATATTGCATTATTTTCTTCGTTTTAATTATTGCTTAATAGTGCTATATTTCCATCATTGCCCTCTCCTCTTATATTTAAATCTTATATCTCAATATATCAACTTTATATTAAAAACAATATATTAAAATTAGATGGATAAATGGCATTTGTTGTGAGGCTAAAAAAATTGGGGATTTGATTTGCACACAATCATTGCCTTACAGGAAAATAGACATTAATTGTCCAACCCCTTTATTATGCATTAAAATAAGTGCTCATCATATTCATGTCTCTTCTTACATTTATCAACTTCTTCATCATTATTCTATCTATTTAATTATTATTTTTCTTTTTTTAATATATAAAAACTTTACTTATTTAAACATGTCTCATCCAAGTATATTCTCGTAGAATCTTGTAGTAATAAATTTAGAATTATGATCGTATTTTATTTAATTTATCAATTTATTTTAAAAAATGTTAATTTGAGTAATTAAGGGATGATAAAATATAAAATTTGTTTAGATAAATGATTGTGAGGAATATTATTATATTTTTTAAAAAAACATGTAGTTAGTAGAAGAGACGGAGGTAGAGTGTAGTTGGTCAGATATGGTCCATTGGACAAAATAGAAGACCAGCTGGTCCTCCATTTAAGAAGCAAATCCAGGTGGGTTTCGAGATTTTATTTTTTTAATAATTACTGTCCATGCCTTATGTCCTCACCTTTTTATATTTATATATATATATATATATAAAAAAACACGTGGACCTCGATTTTACNATATGTTATATTATATTATACTTCTTAATTATAACTTTTTTTTTTTTTATCCTATAGTTTGCGGTGGAGTATCTTCATATATTGCATTATTTTCTTCGTTTTAATTATTGCTTAATAGTGCTATATTTCCATCATTGCCCTCTCCTCTTATATTTAAATCTTATATCTCAATATATCAACTTTATATTAAAAACAATATATTAAAATTAGATGGATAAATGGCATTTGTTGTGAGGCTAAAAAAATTGGGGATTTGATTTGCACACAATCATTGCCTTACAGGAAAATAGACATTAATTGTCCAACCCCTTTATTATGCATTAAAATAAGTGCTCATCATATTCATGTCTCTTCTTACATTTATCAACTTCTTCATCATTATTCTATCTATTTAATTATTATTTTTCTTTTTTTAATATATAAAAACTTTACTTATTTAAACATGTCTCATCCAAGTATATTCTCGTAGAATCTTGTAGTAATAAATTTAGAATTATGATCGTATTTTATTTAATTTATCAATTTATTTTAAAAAATGTTAATTTGAGTAATTAAGGGATGATAAAATATAAAATTTGTTTAGATAAATGATTGTGAGGAATATTATTATATTTTTTAAAAAAACATGTAGTTAGTAGAAGAGACGGAGGTAGAGTGTAGTTGGTCAGATATGGTCCATTGGACAAAATAGAAGACCAGCTGGTCCTCCATTTAAGAAGCAAATCCAGGTGGGTTTCGAGATTTTATTTTTTTAATAATTACTGTCCATGCCTTATGTCCTCACCTTTTTATATTTATATATATATATATATATAAAAAAACACGTGGACCTCGATTTTACACTTTTTAATTAATAATTCAATTCTCCATTCGACATTTAATGATCGTATTTTTGTTTGATGTGATCACATTATTTTGTCCTCACTCATGTACTTTCCAGAAATAATTTCAAGATGAGTCTAGATAGAAGTATTATTTTAAGATTTAAATTGTAAACGGTTATAAAAACTAAATATCATCGTCTTCCTTATTTGGGCCGGGTTCCTTGCCTGATGAAGCCCAATTATTAGGACAGATGGCCCAACTATAATTTGATTGACAACTTTGTAAATTACTGTAATACTTAATCATCTCGTGTTCTCCATCAATAAATAACAATACTCTATTACCGCCTATTAAAAAAAAAAAAAAAAAAATGGAATTTGACTTGATTATTTCAATTTTGCATAGCTTTACTGACGTCACCATGCAAGTTTTTATTGGTTGAGAGACGATTTAAGTTTAATTAATTAATAGTAATGTTAAGGTTTTAATTAAAAACACGACTTTAATGAGCACGGCAAATTGGATCCATTCTCAGTTTGATCCTTTCAAATACATATATCCCATACAATTTTTTTAATCTCTAAATAAAGAAAATAAAATTTCTTTAAACTTTTCAATTTTATTTTTAAATATAATTGATCGTTTATTTACTGACTTGAAATATATTATAAATATTTCAAATACATATTAAACACAAATTCAAACAGTTATTTACGTTAGAAGTCCATAAAACAAATAAACCCTATTTTTTGTTTTTATTTAATTTTCAAAACTTATCAATTTGGTTATATGGAAAAGTACGTTTATAGTTTAATTAAAAAAAAAAAAAAAAAAAAAAAAAAGGAAAAGAAAAGAAAACAATGGGCTGGGTCGGGCGAATCGCGGAGTCAGTGGGTCGAAAATGGAAGGCGGTTTGAAAAAGAGAAAGGGGAGACGGAAAACCGAGTCTAATCAACCGAACACGTGGGCGGTGGAGATTGGTAGACCCAATCATCTGCTGGCTGAGCCGGAGCCGACGTGGTCGCACGTAGCCGGCCACAATCTTTTGGTAAGGGGACACGTGTTGGTACGCTTTGATTATATCGTCAACGCTATTCAACTCCGTCGCGCCGGAAGCGGTTTCCGAAAGTGGACTTCAGCGGACAGCAGCTCCCTTGTCAACGTCACTGTGAGTTCCACCAAGTAGAGATTATTTTATCCGCAAATTCCATCGAGTTTGCTCCTAATCAATCGTGCCGCCCAATTGTTTGTAATTGCACAATTCACTCAACACTCATCAATTTGCTTTATCCGCACCTGAATTGACTACTCAATTTGTTATTCCCATTCCATTTCTTTTGGATTTTCTTTTTTTCTAATCTCCGTGGAGCAAGTGGATCACCTACTGCAACGAATACAGGCTTCAAAAGCACTTCTCGCACAGACAAACAGAGAGAGAAGAGACACCCAGGGTTAAGGCTCCGATCATCAACAGTGCTCCGTCTTCTTCCCCGAGGTTATTTTGTTTCCCTATTTTTGATTTGGGGACGCGATGGGGTGTACATAATTTTTGTTTTCTTTTTTGGATGATTCTTTATAGATTACGAGCAGTTATTGATTTAACGTATGGGCCTTCATCGGTATTGTTATGATTATTGCTCTTTTAATTCTGAAGAAACATAATTGATTGTGTTCTTCTTGTTGCTGCTAGTTGTTTCCCTGTTGCGCTTGGACGTTTTTATGTAATATGTATTTGCCGAAGCAGTATATGGTTAATCATGGCAGCTTGTGATCAAGACTCGAGAGAATTTGAATTTGAGGGATCTAGTTTTATAAGAAAATTTCATGAACATGCATCATAGAGCTATCTGGTTTGTAAGGATATAAGTTTTGGGAACGAGTAGGATTATCAGCGTCAAGAAATTTATACACTTAATCCGCATCCCTGCAATCCTTTGCGCGGAACTTTTTTTTATAGGTTGGCGAGTGCGGGAAGAATAATTTGGTGAACCTAAGTAAATTACCAGAATATAGTGATCATTTGGTGTTCTTGCACCTTCTACTGTTATAGGGATGGCTTCAGAATTCTCAATCTATTTCATATCATGAGACATTTGTATTCTTTTGTATTACACAGTTTCATCATTGGCAGATTTTTCTCTCTTTTTGCTATTTTATCCTTGTTCTTCATCAATATGAAATGATCCAATTATATCATGAAACAATAACCATTATTGTATTTCTTTATATAAGCAGGTGGAAAATAATAATGCCTGATCGTGACTGAAAGAGTTATTATGGATTCAGCAAGGAGTTGGTTTCAGAAGTTCCAATATAAAGAAAAGAAGGAGAGTGCAAGTGAGAATGAGGTTCAAGATGTACCTTCAAGTGCGACAAAACAGAAAGTGGAGGTTGCCAAGCAATATATCGAAAACCATTACAAATCTCAAATGAAGTCATTGCAAGATAGGAAGGAGAGGTATTTTTTTGTGTATACTTTTTTATGTTCAAATAGTCTGGTTACACTTGTTGGCTCTCCATGGGATCAAGCATAATACTTGGAATAAAATCTGTGAGGGGTCGTAGAATTCATATTTATGAATATATGCACTTTTATTGAAGTGATTATAATGTTTTTATCCTTTCATTGGATTATTTGGTTCCTTTCATACCAGATATAATATTGAAGTGATCTTACTCTTAATTTTGAACGAGTAGGAAATCATTAGAATAGGCAGTTGGTCGGTTCTAATATTACTAACGTATTTAACCCTGAAATTGAAGTAACGTTTATTCATTTATTTTTATTTTTTATGTTAATAGACATGTATAGCTATATTTTAACTGTACTCTTGCATTCGACAGACGTTGGGTGTTGGAGAGGAGGCTTGCTGATGCTGATGCTTCTGAGGAAGACCAAATAAACGTTCTTAAATATTTAGAACAGAAGGAGACCGAGTACATGCGTCTTCGTAGACATAAAATGGGTGTTGATGACTTTGAACTTTTGACAATTATAGGAAGGGGGGCATTTGGGGAGGTATGTTTCTAACAACTTTGCCATGTTACTATATGAACTTTTAAATCCCAACCAGTGTTTATTTCGCGTTCACTTTACACTTGTTTGTTTGTTGTCTAATTTTTTTTTTTTTTTTTTATATCTCGGTTCAATGATAATAGTACAAAAACATACATGTAGACTATTGAAAGTACGTATCTTTGCAAGGATATAGATACACGGGATCTTCTTATGATCATTTTTTTGAGGAGGTTCTTATAATAGTTATTCTTTCTATATCGTTTTGCAGGTTAGACTTTGTAGAGAAAAAGCCACAGGTCACGTGTATGCAATGAAGAAGCTTAAGAAGTCTGAGATGCTTCGCAGGGGACAGGTATTTCTGAAACCTTGGCCCTAAATTTTTTGATGATGGATTGACATCATTTCAAATATTTTAGTTGATGGTTATTCTTCCTAGAGATCACTAGTACAGAGCTTTTTGTAGCATCAACTTTAGTCATGTGATCATATGCTAAATGGTTAGAGAAAGTAGGGTTTGTTTCGGTTATTATTTTTCAGATCCTTTTGGAAAGAAAATAAAGTTAAAGGAATAGGAAGATGAAAATAATTCTCCTTTGGTTCTGCAGATATTTGACTCTTGTATTTTATTTTGTTTGTTGTAGGTGGAACATGTCAAAGCTGAAAGAAATCTTCTAGCAGAGGTTGACAGTGCCTACATTGTGAAGTTATACTGCTCCTTTCAGGATGAGGATTTTTTGTATCTTATAATGCAATATCTTCCTGGAGGTGATATGATGACTCTGTTAATGCGCAAGGACATTTTGACGGAGGATGAGGCTAGATTTTATGTTGGGGAAACAGTCCTTGCTATAGAGTCCATTCACAAGCATAATTACATTCACAGGTTTTATATCTTCTTCTTCTTCTTCTTCTTCTTTCAATAATCTTCCATAGCTTGCTCTTGTCATGGTTTTTGCTCAATCTTTATTTGATTCATAAAATAAACAATTGTCTTAACTAGCTTTCGTTGATGGCTAGTGATTGGTTTCACTTCCTTCTTGCATTTTTGTTCAGGAAGTGTTTGGAAAAAACATTTTGTGGTTTTACTATTTGTTAATCATGTTTGAATATGAATTTTCTTATAATAAAAAGATTAAGCGTTCCTTTCTTGGAAAAGCTGGCCAAGCAGCCACTGTTTCTACGACGCCTTTCTAGCAAAAGAGACTATTTGTGGTACATATTGGAAGATATGCGGTTGCATGAATTGGGCCACAGTCGCAACTGTCCATTTCTAGGATGTTGTATTTTTTATTTTTCATTTTTTCCCCTCACATTTTAAGATATGATTATCACATAGAATAGTTTAAATTCAAATTTCTGGTATCATTTTATCAGCACAAAAACCATGTTCTTCCCCTAGATTGTTTTCTTAAAATTCCCTGTTGGTTCATATTTACGCTTCTTATCTGCATCTCTTTTTTCTCATGAGTGTTTTTTTTAATTTTGTATTTCAGAATTTTTAGAAACTGTTACATTGAGTGCCATTTACAAATTTAAGTAATGTGAATTTTCTCTGCTTTTTAGAGACATCAAGCCTGATAATTTACTGCTTGATCGTTATGGGCACATTAAACTCTCAGATTTTGGGTTGTGTAAACCCTTGGAGTCTAGCAGTTTCCCTAATCTCACCGAGCAAGAAAATATAGTGGGGAACAATGTCAGATCTCCTGATAGTCAAAATAGTGTGTCGAAACGAACACAACAAGAGCAATTGTTACATTGGCAAAAGAACAGACGAACGTTGGTTTGTGCTCTCTCTCTCTCTCTCTCTCCCTCATAGTTCCATTTCCTTATATGTTGGGAAGTTGAATGTTTGATTTCTAATTCTATGTTATAAAATAAAATTTTGTTGGATGAAGGAAGATTCAAGAAACAATGCTTGACAAGATTTACCATTATTTTATCCTTGTGAAGCGTAATTGGGGGTTGACTATTTGTTCATGGCCAGAATTCTTATTCACAAACTGTGTGACATCTGAATTACATTTCTGGTTATTGCAGATTTTTGTGTCATTCCCTTTGAATATGACAGAATTTTCCTTGTGATATATATATATATATATATATATTTTATTACAGACATGAAGATGTTCAAAGTTGTTTGTTACAGTGCTTCTACGTCTTATAAATAGAATGGCAAAGACAAACACAATCAAAATTTATTGATCATGAGTTGATTTATTTTTCTTCCTGAACAGCAACTATATTTTCTTCTTTGCTCTTCTTTCGTTTTTTTTTTCTTGGTTAGATAAAGATTAAGTAACAGACCGATATATGGTGCATGGAAATTTAATATATATAATTCAACCATCTGGTGAGAATTCTAAATTGCCTGTTGAAATTTTTGTCCCTGACATTGCATTTTTTAGTTCCAACTCAAATTCAGGGCCCTACTTCCATCTTTATTTATTTTTAATTTAATTATCAGACATTCTTTCTTTGATCATTCAGATATTTTGGCGTCATAGCTTTCCATTTAGTCGTAAATCTAGAGATGAAATTCCAACTCTTGTTCAAATTATTTTAATTGATATTTACTTCTTTTTAGGTGGGGGCAATCTTACCCCAAGATCCTGTACCCTTAGTTGGCTATGGACGTATGATTGTTGAAAAATATAAGTAACAGCTTTAGCTTCCTGTCAACTTTCTCGTTAATTTTAATAGAAGAAAAGATATAACCCTTTTCTTTTTAATTTAAATCAATGTGTCCATTTCACATCCTTATGTATATACAGGTGTACATATTTTGTCGAACTTCTCTTTCTCCCTTCATATGTATGTGTTTATCTGTACATAAGTTTCCTAGTGATTTTATTATAATTTTCATTCTAATTATGTGTTGGTTTTAGGCTTATTCTGCTGTTGGAACGCCGGACTATATTGCACCAGAAGTGTTATTGAGGAAAGGATATGGAATTGAGTGCGACTGGTATGCTTGTTTCTTGTGTCTAACATCATTTCAATATGGTTCTTGATCAAATTGTAATAAGAAGTTTCTTTTAGGTGGTCCCTTGGTGCAATTATGTACGAAATGCTTGTGGGATTTCCACCTTTCTATTCTGATGATCCAATGTCTACTTGTAGAAAGGTATGAGCAATCAACACTTTGTGAACATAGGCAGTAGGCATATAGACCTCTCCTTAGCTCTCTTGATTAGGTAATGAAAATGGTTAAAATACATGTTTAAAATTCTATGGCATAATATTAGATCTTCAAGGTTACATATTTTGGCCTATGAAACGAATGATGGTACTGCTAACTTCTGATCTTAAGTATGATCATCAAACAAATGGTAAATGTATGTTGTGCAGATCATTAACTGGAGAACTCATTTGAGATTCCCAAAAGAAGCAAAACTTTCCTTTGAGGCCAAAGATCTTATTTGCAAACTTTTATGCAATGTTGAGCAAAGAATTGGAACCAAAGGAGCTATAGAAATTAAGGTTGGCATATAAGTTCCTTTATCCTTTTCAATTCATTTATTAAATTGATTATATGGCTCAACGAATGCTCCTTGTTAGGCGCATCCATGGTTTAAAGGGATACAATGGGATAAATTATATCAAATGGAAGCTGTTATCATCCCAGAGATCCATGATGAGTTAGACACTCGAAATTTTGAGAAGTATGAAGAGGTAAATATTATCATTTTCCGTATAGTGGCCAGTTATTGGTTACTTTGCTATCTGAATGAGGATGGCATTAATTTGTTACGGTAGTAAAAGAATTGATATCAAAACAGCTGTTATAGTGAATTTTTGTGTTATGCAGCTGGGTGTGCCAGGTCAAACTCCATCAAAGTCGGGTCCTTTGAGAAAGGCAAGTCTGTTTTTGTTTTTTCTTTGTTCTGGGAAGCCTTTAAATCTTCCATTCAGCTAATCACATAAGTGATCCGGTATGTTTGCTGACAGTTGTTCTTTCAATGTGTTGGAAAGTGAGAAAATCTTAAGATATTTAACCTCTTTAGTTGGCATGTCTCAAGTTTTTTTTTTTTTCTTTTTTTTTCCTTTTTTTTTTTTCCTTTTTTTTTTTTTTTCCGACCATCACTTGTTTTAAAAGATGATCGGAATTTATCTGATGAGGATTACCAGCATGGAAATGTGTTTCCATTGACATGTTAATACTTCCACAGATATCTTTGTGAATCAAAAAGTTTCAATATTACTATTATTATTATTATTATTTGAAATGTCATAGGATTGATGGAACGTCAAAAAAACACTTCTGCTAAGATTGGTAGAATGTTTTTAAGGACATCTTTGTAAAACGTTATATACAAAACTGTTACAAACAAGTAAAAACATGTCCAAACAACCATTAATTTTAAATGCCATATGATTGGTTAACCTGACAAGTGCTTGCAGTGGTACAGAATCTCAAAATTTTCAATGCAAGGACACAGATTTTCATGCTAAATTTTGTTGGTTTTCATTTTAATGCTTGCTCTAGAATATTTATATTGTTTATTCTTGAACTGTGGCTATGTGCATCTTACCGTCCCTGTTCCTTCTCCTATTATTATTATTTTTTTTTCTGTACCGACTGACACAAGCTTTTGTTGTTCAGCAGAAGCTTTCACCCAAGGATGTAAACTTTGTTGGCTATACGTACAAGAATTTTGAAATTGTCAACGAACACCACTTGTCTGGCATTAGTATGTATCTACTTATTTTCATTCAATCTAACAACTCAGTTCGAAATGAACATGGGGCAGTCCCAGTTAGTAGTATATCAATACGGTTAATATTCAAGTCCAAGTTTCGTTCTAGCATTATGATATGTATGGTTCTGTTAGTATGTTTTACATGAACCGTATTCCACCAGTTTCTTAAATTCCACGAACTTATAGTTGCTTCAATCTCTACTTGCAGCTGAGACGAGGAAAAAGCTTAACAAGACCAAGAGACCATCTGTTACAACTCTATTCGGTACACATTCACAAATTTTTTGATTCACATTGTTCGGTTCCATAACATATTCTTACCTTCTGGCCTCTCTGTTTGACTCTCTCCCCCCTTTCTTAGCCACAGCAGATTCTTCAGAGCAGCCTGTTCAAAGAAGTTTTCCTAATCATTTGCCAACCCATCTCGAAGTCTCGGAAAGCCCCGATCCATCACCTCGTTCAACTGGATCACTGCAACAACAGCAGAAGCGATGGGGAAAATGAAAGGTCAAGTCACAACTTGCCTCTTAGCTTAGCTCAAAGGGGAGGTGGTCTATGTTTTATACTACAGGAGGAAGGGGATCGGAAAAGTGTGATATTGTATAAAATGTTGTAGATTCTGTAATCTTTATTGACAATGATAGATTCCCACCCGGCTAGTTAGCCTTCTTGTGAGTTAGAAGTTTACAGAAAGTTAGGATTTTTTTCCCAACCCCTACGGCGGAAAAAGGTTTCCAAATGTTATTAGATGGCCATGAGTCTTCTGCTACTCACAGCCAGAATCCAGCAGAATTTAAGTTGATTCAGCTCAGGAAATCTGCATTTTCCTCCATCACTGATGTGTTTGAGAGGAGTGATTCAGTCATTTCTAAGTTGTGGTATTGGAATGAAGTATAGTATGTTGCTGAATTATAGCATCAAAACTTCAATGTGGTTATAGTGTATAAGGATTTAAGGACTAATTCAAATTCCAATTTCATTTCATGTATATTTTTAAAACATGGCATCACTTGTTTTTGACCAAGCTGTCATCTTCTCATATTCAAGTTTCTTAGCGGTGGCTCTGCCAACAACCTGCGCGGTTGGAAACCAATCGTTGAACGATCCCTGCGCGGTTGGAAACCAATCGTTGAACGATCAAAGTGGAATTTGGAAACAATCAATGAAATCATAGGATCAAATTTGTTTACTTTTAATTACTTCCTAACTACAACATTAAATTGGAACCGACGACAATAGTTGGTACTATGATCTTTTTTTGATGTCCAAGAATTGATAATGTCTTAAAGTTGAGTCAAAAGTTGCATCTTTTGACATGTGATAGAGGAGATAAAAAAGAAAAAGTGAGTACAAGAAATAAGAGTATGAGATTTGATGTACTCTTTTAAAAGAAAGGATAAGTAGGGTTTTACAATTTTGCAAAGACCTGTATTTATGGTTTCAATAAATGGACGACAAATGTTTAAGAAAAATTAAGAAACGAGCGAAAGTCGAAAGTAAATAAAACACTCACTCGTTTGCATTAATCCCTATACGAAGAAAAAAGCAAAAGAACAAAATATATATATAGCTTTTCCTTCCATGGTTTTCCCTCAAGGTTTTAAAACGCGCTTAGTCGAGAGAGATTTCCACACTCTTATAAGAAATATTTCGTTCTCCTTCTCAGCTAAGGTAGGATCTCACATATAGTCTTTTGTGCATCCCCAACAGAGTCAACCCAATGCCTTGTATAACTTGACACCAAAGTGTGGGTAGCAAGACAATTTTGATACTGAAGAAGATGAGAGGAAGAGAAGAAGATAGGTTAACATATAATCCCATCCGTTCCATATTAAATTAATGTCATATATTTTCCAATGAAAAATAATTGTATGGAAGATCATACACACTCACATCCTAATTAAAGCAGTTGCACAGAATGAAGAAGATATATATTTATTTTATTATATGGTTTTAGTTTAATGGAATGGGCCCCTACTTTCCACTTAAATTATTATATTTAATGTGTAGAAGTAGTAGCCCATGTAAGGACAAAATTCCTCCTCACTATTTTAATCATCAATGCAAACAAGGTGTGTTTAAACAAGGTGTGTCAGCGAGTCTCTGTGAAAGCCAAATGTGGGGTTTAAAGGCAGTTTTGTGGGAGGGTTTTGATTTGATGCTTCCTTGAATGACCAAATTTCATGATCCCCAACCCTTTTGATTTTGGATGGAGAATTAGGAAGGCGATTTGAGTGATATTGTGAGAGGAGGAGGAGGAGGAAGAAGAAGTTGTAGTTGTAGTTGTTATGGATGCAAATCACAAGATGTTGATCACCAACCCTTTTGTTCATCACAACAATCTTGGAAATTTTAAAGCAAAAAAGTAAAATGGGAGGGACCCCATATGCCCTAATTCATAATGGTGGAAAATGAGGTTGGGGGAGTTTAGGGTTTCCGTACACTGCATTGCATTATTGGTGGAGAAAGAGATCAGCACATAGGCCCAACCTTATGTCGATGAATTTGGGCTTTCCGTACACTGCATTGCATTATTGGTTGGTGGAGAAAGAGATCACCATAATTGATTTGGGCTTTCCGTACACTGCATTGCATTATTGGTTGGTGGAGAAAGAGATCACCATAATTGATTTGGGCTTTCCGTACACTGCATTGCATTATTGGTTGGTGGAGAAAGAGATCACCATAATTGATTTGGGCTTTCCGTACACTGCATTGCATTATTGGTTGGTGGAGAAAGAGATCACCATAATTGATTTGGGCTTTCCGTACACTGCATTGCATTATTGGTTGGTGGAGAAAGAGATCACCATAATTGATTTGGGCTTTCCGTACACTGCATTGCATTATTGGTTGGTGGAGAAAGAGATCACCATAATTGATTTGGGCTTTCCGTACACTGCATTGCATTATTGGTTGGTGGAGAAAGAGATCACCATAATTGATTTGGGCTTTCCGTACACTGCATTGCATTATTGGTTGGTGGAGAAAGAGATCACCATAATTGATTTGGGCTTTCCGTACACTGCATTGCATTATTGGTTGGTGGAGAAAGAGATCACCATAATTGATTTGGGCTTTCCGTACACTGCATTGCATTATTGGTTGGTGGAGAAAGAGATCACCATAATTGATTTGGGCTTTCCGTACACTGCATTGCATTATTGGTTGGTGGAGAAAGAGATCACCATAATTGATTTGGGCTTTCCGTACACTGCATTGCATTATTGGTTGGTGGAGAAAGAGATCACCATAATTGATTTGGGCTTTCCGTACACTGCATTGCATTATTGGTTGGTGGAGAAAGAGATCACCATAATTGATTTGGGCTTTCCGTACACTGCATTGCATTATTGGTTGGTGGAGAAAGAGATCACCATAATTGATTTGGGCTTTCCGTACACTGCATTGCATTATTGGTTGGTGGAGAAAGAGATCACCATAATTGATTTGGGCTTTCCGTACACTGCATTGCATTATTGGTTGGTGGAGAAAGAGATCACCATAATTGATTTGGGCTTTCCGTACACTGCATTGCATTATTGGTTGGTGGAGAAAGAGATCACCATAATTGATTTGGGCTTTCCGTACACTGCATTGCATTATTGGTTGGTGGAGAAAGAGATCACCATAATTGATTTGCCTGTCAGCAACACAAAAGCCCATTCCCCGCATCTTTTTACACTAAAGGACTCCTCACTTTCCACACTCGGGACACTCGGTTCTATTTCTATTTCTATCCTTCATTTGCAAACCAAAGCAAGGCGAACAAAATCAGAGCACTGGAACACCAGGCGCGCCAACGCTTTCGGCATCGAAGCAGGATCAAGGACTACCCCTAGCCCTACCGAATGGAGGGCAGCGGTGCTGATACAGACGGCAACGAGTTCAAGAATGCCAAGGAGATGTGGATGGAGCAGGTCGGAGATACCACTAAGCGCACCCAGTGGTATCGTGAAGGCGTAGGGTATTGGCAAGGTGTAGAGGCATCGGTCAATGGGGTTTTGGGTGGCTATGGTCATGTTAGCGACGGCGATATCTTCGGCAGTGAAGTCTTTCTCAAATCAATTTTGGCCGAACGTTTCCCTCTTGCTGGAAAAGACCGCCCTCTTCTCGCTCTTGGTATGTCTGTTTATATCCACTTCTTAATTTTTTTGAATTCCAGATTTTTGTTTATGACCTGCTTTCAGTACATGCTCTACTTCTTTTCTTACAATTTAGTCTTCTTTTACTTTTATTCCTACTCGAGTTTGTTTAGTTTGTGCATATGATGAGTTGCACTACTTTCTCGTTCATGCTCTATATCTGAGCACGTAGTTTTACTAATGCCGGAGCTGCCTGCTATTGCAGATTGTGGTTCTGGCATTGGGAGAGTCACGAAGAATCTTCTTATCAGATATTTTAATGAGGTAAGATAATACAAGTTACTTTATTGTTGCTGCCATATTACTTTCTTGCTTTTTATCTGTCTATCTTGGGATTTTTGGAGTAAAATTTATGAAATGGTGCTTGCTTTGGCTTTTGGATTGTGCAATCTGATCAGACAGTTCGAATGATTCGTACATCTCTCAGGATACCATTATCGAGGTTCAGCTATTTGTTTCATTTCCTTGACTTCAATAAATGGTTTTCTGGTGATTGGTGTTTCATGTTATGCTTTGATATAGATTTTCATGATTCTGAAATCAATGCGTTGCCTTCAATTTGAAAAAAAATACTATAACATGTACTTTTCTTACTCGTAATTTCTTTGGTCTACTAGTATACGAACTTACCCCTACAAAAAAGTCTATTTATTTATTTATCCTTTTTTGAGCCTTAGGTTGATCTTCTTGAACCTGTATCACATTTCCTAGAGGCTGCCCGTGAAAGCTTGGCTCCTGAAAATAATGGGGCCTCTGATCTGCACAAAGCCACTAACTTCTTTTGCGTGCCGCTACAGGTAGTATGTAATGTAGTGATATCCAACAAATGCAAAATTAGCAAATTTGTTATATTCTGTGGTTTTGTATGCTGAAGCTCTTCTCTTTGCTGCTTTAGGTGGTACTTGGTAATCTATGTACCTTTTTGGATGTGAAAGGAATTCTGCTTTTTGTATAAAGAGCCTATTCTTAAACTTTTTCCTCCAACTCACACCATCCTCTAGTATGCGATTGAAAAGGAAAGAGTTATAAGAAACTGGAAAACAATTGCAAACATGGGTATAGCTAGATGGCTTAGACAGTACTTCTGTCTCTTGAGGTCGGAGATTTAATCCTCACGCCCTGTATTTCTTGAAATTAAATAAATAATAAATAAGTAAAAAAACTGGAAAACAACTTTTAATATGTCTAGATGTCACAGAATACAGGTACAACGTCCAGTAGGTAAGACATTGTATTGAGGAGTTTTATGTGATAAGCTGCTATAGTATCGTAGTAGATGCTACTGCGCCATTGGATCTTCTCCATTTTCCTGTCTGTTTATATTTGATCTCCAGCGGTAAACTTTGAATGCCAAATGCCTATCTGTCTGAATTAACTTTGACATTCATGTATTTGGCTGGATGTTTCTTGATTTTGTAACTGGCTCAACCCGTTGTCGCTCTTTTAAAACATCTAGATTTTACTCTACTGTTAGGAATTCACGCCAGATGCAGGAAGATATGATGTTATTTGGGTTCAGTGGTGTATTGGACATCTCACTGATGAGGACTTTATCTCGTTCTTTAAAAGAGCCAAGGTAAGTTGTTCTCTTTTTCTTGAATCAAGCTCTGAAGAATTTTGTTAGTTGAGTTATTTACCATTTCTTGGGGCCTTTTGGCTGTAAAGTGGTCTAGCTGTCAGTAACCCTTCAGATATTTAGATCTTGTAATTTTTTTCTGACATTAGCTCTTACCTTTTTTTTTTTTTTTGCCACCTTTATTTGTTGTGTGGTTCTTCTAATGTGGATGCTATATTTTGAATTAGTTACTAAAATGTCAATATAATGTTCACATTAGAGACTAAGATGTGAAAATGTCAATAGACATACCGGTGACAAAATTTACTGTTAATGGAAGCTTGAAGGCTCTATTCGGATTCAAACTTACAATTCTGTAATCAAGGCTAAATACTCATCTAAACTCCGTCTGTGTCTTGTCTAACATGGTACTAATATATATACATATATAGTTTAAGAAAGATCCCAAATAACTTTATGCATGAAAATTTCAATATTTCATTTAATATCAAAGGGAAATATCTTTTTGATCATTTATACTGAACATAGAAATTCTTAATATTGTATCGGTAATCAACAAGGGAAGTCGTTTCTCACAAGAAAGTGGGAAACACAAGGATAGACAAGATATATCCACCTAGGTTAAGGTTTGTTTACAAAAAGGACTTTGAGTTGGCGTTGACGAGAAAATCATCATTATTGCAAAAGGAAAAAAAGGTGCAAACTGGCATTTGTAGTTTTCAAACCTCCTCTGGATCTCTTGCCTTTTGTTCAAGTATACTTTTTCCTTTTGTTCAAACTTCCCAAGAATTGCTTTGAACTGATTTCCTGAAAAGAAAAACTTAGACACCTCGTAACACAAAAAGATGAAATGATCATTATATTGTTGGTCTTGGCTTGAAAATCATTCTAAGTGAGTCTTATGGTGCTTCTTGTAAATGATAAGGTCGTTTCTGAACATTAATTATTGTGCTTCTATTTTTTTCTTACTGTTTCAGTTTTCCTTTCACATCGATAGTCGTTCATGTTTCTGATAGCATATCTTACAATTAATCAATTTCTCATGTCTCCGAAACACCTTGCAATCAATCAAAAGTTTCATGTTTCTGATTACTCTTATTAAAAAAAATTTGATAGCTGGATTTAACTCTTAAGAATTAAGAATGCTATGAATGCTGTCATCAGGTAGACTTATGACCTATTTTGGCTCTTTACTTTCAGTTGGGCCTAAAAGCTGGCGGAATTTTCATTCTGAAGGAAAATATTGCAAGATCTGGTACCTGCCATTTTCAGTTCTTTTTGTTATGAATATTATGCTGTCTAGTTACAAAGATATATTATCTCAATTTCAATACCTTATATCTGCATTCAATGAAAATGATTTTCATTGTTCTATTTTCAATGAAGTTTCTGTTTCTTTCCAGAAAAAGAAAAACCTTTGTATTTAAAGAGCATGTCTGCCTCATCGACCTTTCCAGTGGGACCATTCTAGCTGAAAATTAAAATGAATATATCAAAACTCAAGTATTGTATCTTGTTGCAGGATTCATATTAGATAAAGAAGATCGAAGCATCACAAGATCTGATCCATACTATAAAGATCTATTCAATCAGTGCGGACTCTATCCGTTTAAATCAAGGGTAAAGTGACTATGCATTTGGTTTAGTCTATTCAATGCAACTTTTATTTATTTATTTTTTTTCCATCTGTTCCATCATCAAACCAGATTGCAAAATGATTTTCTCGGTTGTTATTTTATTTTAATCGATTTTTGTTTCATAAATACGTCTGTGGAAGTCACTTCAAATATCAAGACATGATAAATGAGACTCATCTGGTTATGTTCATAAGGGCTCTTAGATTTCTATCCTTCCAGTCAGGATGCCTTCTGATCTCAAAATATTGGGATTGAGTTATTAGTTCTATGAAGTTGTAAACTAGTGCTATCAACATTCCTGCTTTGCCTCACTATACTTGGTTTATTCACTACCCTAAAGAAATGAACAAAAGCGGTTGTTTGCTAAGAATTGGAGAGGGTAGCCACTTTTCAACTAGCATGCAGTTGATAGGTAGTGCACCTTTTATGGTTCACGTTCACATTGCTATTTACCACGATTGACAGGTCTTAGTAGCTTACCTTGCAACTTGCTCGCAAATTCATACTGGATTCCGGAACTTATTCCATAAAGGAATTTAATTTGCATTTATTTGATGAAAAAAATCAAATGAAATGTGAACTAGTTAGCCAATTCAATAGCAGTGTGAAGAGAAGCTTACCTTGCTTATAAAGGATTGGGTTACTTAGATTGAATATGAATAAACTTGTAACCAGCACGTCCCAACTCAATCCATTAACACTCCTTATAACTGGGTATAATTCTATTACATGTGCACTCACTTACCTTGCAAACTTGAACCCTGTGTTATTCCTCCTCTCAAATACCGAGTTTCTTCTACTTTATTGTGCTCATGATTTTAGGACCAAAAGGGATTTCCCGAGGAATTATTTCCTGTGAAGATGTATGCATTAACTACGGAGGTGCCCAGGAGGATTTCTCGTACCAGAAGGGAACAAATCAATAGACCTGGAGTTATCAAGTGAGGATCTTGATCCCATTTCTATCCTTTCTGAATGAGTCAGTTGCTGTGATTTGGCTAGCAATGATACATTTGTGTTCGGTTACTTTTGAACCTTTTTTGTTTGTACAGATTTCATGTTTTAGATATCTTCAAGTGATAAGTATGACCTCTCTTAGTCTTTGTTAACTTTCTGTTATTGATTGTTGAATACTCTCGTTTGAAAGATATGAACAAAAGAAAATTCCAAAACCCAAGCTAGTTTTAGAGAATGGTTTCTTGGACCAACTTTGTATTCCTATTTTTCCATTTCAAGAATTGTTTCAAAAGATATTTGCCCGATCTGCAGTGAACTAAATCCCTGTTATTTATACAAACTTACAAAATCTAGTTACCACATAGCTAAGGCAACTAATGGGATAATTAAGCTTAATTGCTCAAATCCCTGAGATAATATAGGAACGAACCCCAGCGGAAAGGAAAAGGGACGTTTTTGCATTTTAGTGTAGTAGAAGATGGATCACTCAGCCAAGCAGTGATATTCACACATCAAAGGCTCTCAGCTCTGCCATTAGAATCAAAGGCTCTCAGCTCTGCCATTAGAATCAAAGGCTGCTGCAACAGATGGAATGCTCTGTTCATATCTGAAGAAGTTGCCCGGATCCACCATGGTCTTCACCTCCACCAATCTGTCAAAGTTTCCCTTGAAATACTTTCTTCCTCAACACCTTGCCTCCCAATAGCTTGCGTTGCCATTTCCATTCACCCCCAAAACCACGTCTCTGTAGTTCAAATAAGCACTTCTAGACGATCTTGAAACATATAGGGTGTAAAGCTCTCTGATCAGCTCCACGTTCTTGTCTGCAGCCTCCTCGCCTTCTTCTTTCCATGTCACTGAGTACTGTATTTTGTATTTGTTCCCTGCTATGTGTGGAAATGGGGTTTCCCTCTCTGCAATTTCACTCATTTTCCCACCGTATGGGTTGAAGGTCAGCGCTGGTCTTTTCAGTTCCATCATTTTCCTCATCATTCCTTCCAGATCTGCCTTGGAGATTGGCTCTTGAACGTAGTCTGATTTCTTCTACAAGAACTTTTCAGAGTTGGGTTGCCTTTCGGGCAAGACATTGAGGAGTCCCAATGGGGTAGTTGGACCAGAACAGAACAGACTCGATCCAGCTCGTTTCTATACAATCCTCGGCCTTCACACCCAACTCAGGAAGTGTTTCAGACATTAAGGAAAACAGCTTCTGTGCACTTCCTAGGAACAAGGAAATGAATTTGGCTTTTGCTGTCTTTTGGGTTTTTTTATTTGCAGAAAGAATCACCACATTTGTGAACAGATTTTCATCAATTTTGTCAGCAACTTCCTGCCATTTGTACAACATATCTACAGCACCTTCCTCCATGGTTTTCTCCATTCTAAAAACGGAGACAGTTTCAGGTAAAGGAACAAGCTTAAACTTCCATGAAACTATGACACCAAAACTAGCTCCACCTCCTCCTCAAATTGCCCAAAACAGATCTTCCCCCATTGATTCCCTATCTAAAACCCTACCATTAGCATCAACATCAAAACATCAACTACATTGTCCACAGAAACCCCAAATTTCCTCATCAAATTACCGTACTCAGCGCCGCTGAGATGGCCTCCAACTCCAACCGTGGGGCAAAACCCCAGCTGGGAATCCATGGATCTTGCTCTTCTCTGCAATTTTGAAGTATAATTCGCCAAGGGTTGCTCCCGAGTCCACCCACGCACTCTCATCCTCAATGTTGACAGCTACAGATCGAAGATTGAACATATCGAGGATCACAAAAGGGGAATCGGAGACATAAGAGAGGCCGTCGTAATCATGGCCACCACTTCGGATTCTGAGTTCTAGGGCGTAGATTCTGCATCAGAGAATGGAGGCTTGAATGTGGGAGATATGGGTCGGGGCGACGATGAACAAGGGCTTAGGGGTAGTTGGGGAGGCGAACCTTAGATTCCTGATGTAAGAGTTCAAGACAGGGGAGTAAGATGGGTTGTCGGGGAAGAAGGTAGCTTCGGAGATTGGGGAAGCTGATGGCGAAGAATGGTCGGAAAGGCAGCTGAGAAGGGTGTGATGAGAAGCCGCCGCAATTGAAGGGAGAATGAGGAGAAGGGTTGTAAGGATTGGGATTAATAATGAAGTTGGAATCACCATGGGCGACCGAGGATGAGCTAAGATTGACATGGCGTGTGTAGGAAGACGATGAAAAAAAGGCATTCTCATTGACCATTGGTGGTTGGTTCTTCCTATTACCTCCAAGGTTGAGTAAAACAGTTAATACCTCTGTTCTTGAAGGTTAAGTTGTACGGCTAATCAAGTTATTTTTGTACGTAATTGTAAAAAAGTAGACAAGTATATGAAGAAAGTAATTAGAAGGCTTTTGATTTCAATGATAACCAATGTGAGTATAATAACCATTCATTCAAAGCGACGGCTACAATCACTTATTATTTTTCAGATATTATATCAAAACATATCATAGTCGACATGCTTCATCTTCGTTGGTTGAGGAGAGATCAACGGGTGGGGATACTCTGTTCATTCCTGAAGAAATTCTGTGGATCAACCTTGGTCTTCACGTCCACCAATCTTTCAAAATTCTGTTTGAAATACCTCTCCCCATAAACCTTTCCTTCTCCCACGTTCCAATGCGTGCTACTTCCCACGTCAATGTCTCTGTAATTCAGAAACGCTTCTCTCGGATTCTTGGTCACGTAAGGAGTCATTGCTTCGTACAATTTGTTAATCATGTTTAAGCGTTCATTCGCTTCTTTTTCCCCTTCTTCCTTCCAGGTGGTGGAGTGCTGGATTTTGAATTTCACGCCAGCTCTGTGTGGAAATGGCGTCTCCGTCTCTGAAATCTGGCCCATTTTGCCTCCGTATGGGTTGCACACAATACCCACTCGTTCTGTTTCCATCACCGCCTTCCATATCGCGTCCAACCCCGACTCTGTAATGGGTTCCCTCACGTAGTCCGATTTCCGCTTCAGAAAAGTATTGGGTCGGACTGCTCTGTCCAACAGAGCTTCTGAGGTTGACCCTTTTGGGAAATTTGCCCAAAACAGAACCGATTGAATCCAACTCATTTCAGTGCAATCCTCCTTGTGCAATTTCAAACTGGGTATGTGCTGATTGATAATCTCCATGAGCGTGTTTGCTGGCCCTAGAAACAGCGCCACCAATGAAACTTTCCCTGTTTTCAGCCCATCTTTCCCCTTGGCGGAGTTTAGCATCAGTCTTATGTACAGATTCTCATCCAGCTTATCTGTGACTCCCTGCCACTGCAAGAAGATGTCCGTTGCTTCTTCTTCAATCAGCCTCTCAACTTCAAAGACCGTCACCGTTTCTGGGACTTTAACTAATTTTATCTTCCATGAGAGAATGACTCCAAAGCTCCCTCCTCCTCCTCCTCTAATGGCCCAGAACAAATCTTCCCCCATTTGTTGTTTGTTTAGGATCTCCCCTTCAACATTCACAATCTCTGCATCCAAAACGTTGTCGACGGAGAGCCCAAATTTCCTCATCAAATTCCCATACCCACCACCTGAAATGTGTCCACCAGCACCCAGCGTTGGGCAGACCCCTCCAGGGAAGGCATGGACGTTGCTCTTGCTAGCAATGGCGTGGTAAAGCTCCCCCATGGTGGCCCCTGCTTCCACCGTGGCAGTTTCACTGGCAATATCGACAGTGATGGCTCGAAGGTTGAAGAGGTCGAGGATGACGAAGGGATGATGGGAGATATAAGAGAGGCCTTCATAATCATGGCCCCCACTGCGGATTCTGATCTCTAAGCCAGCCTGTTTGGCGCAGACGACGGTTGATTGGACGTGAGATTTGAGCTTTGCTGCGACAATGACTAGCGGTTTAGGGGTTTCGGGGGTGAGAAATCTGCTGTTTCTAATGTAAGAATTGAGGGCTGGTAAGAAGGTAGAGTTGTCGGGGGTGAAAATGGCGTCAGAAATGGGGGACTGATGCTGTCCGTGTGTGGTTAGACATTGGAGAAAGGTGTCGTCGTGATCAGAAGCAGAGGACATCCATGGAGAAAGAAGCAAGATGAGAGAGAGGAATGCGAGGAGGGAGGAAGAAGAGGAAGATGAAGGCGCCATTTGTGTAATGGTTTGAGGATGTTGGGGAGATTCGGTGTTGTTATTATATAGGAGAATATGAGGATGGAAAGACCGTGAATTCTGTCGTCGTTTCCGATTTTTGGCCATTTCTAGTTTTCTTCTTTTGTACGCATTTCTTCAATTGCCATTTCCACGTTGGGTGCAACCATTGGTAATAAAATAAACACATGATTTCATTTGTTTAATTAGGAAATATATATATATATTTTTTTTTGGATAATCCTAACTTAAAATTTTATAAAATTTTGGTGTAATGGATAGTAATTTGTGAATGTTTGTGTAATGCTCCTTGTCAATCCGAGTGGTTCAGGATCGTGAATTAATTTATTTATATTACTCAAATATCCTTTTCCAATCTAATTTCAAATATTTAAAAAAAAAAAAAAAATAGAAAGGTCTACGGATGATTTACAAGCATATTTGAAAATAGTTTTGGATAATTTTTAAAATTTTTAAAAAATAAAATGTATGTTACATAATACATTACATTAAAAAGGAATAGTAAAATTGAGGAAATCCAGGAGATTCATTTCTATATTAAGAAAACTAATTATGTTGGTTTGACTAACTTTTCTATTTATGAATTCGATTTTATTATCATTAATATAGTCATTATATTACCAAATCCAACATTATTCGGTAATTTTAAACATAATTATCTTCCTAATTGTTTTAAAATTGAGATAAAAACAACAAAATAATTTAAAAAAGGAATAATATTTATTCTCTCTCATTATAAAGATGAAAGAGAAATAATGATCGTTACTTTGGCTAGAGGGGCTGAATTGTAATTTTACACCTTCTCTTCAGTGAACTCCATAAGGCTAGGGTTTTTTCATCCGCCCGCCTCTCCTGCTGCTCCCTGGTGCCGCTCCAACTCTGATTTTGCCTCTTCCTTCGTATCGGAGAAACTCTATCCGATTACAGATGGTCGGAGGCTTTGAAGTTGGAGCTGTTCCCTACAACCCAGACGGTTGGGGTCCGCCGGACTCTTCCGATTCTCTCGTCGCTTCCTCCAACCTCCCTCTCAATGTTCCCTTCGCTCCCTTCTCTCGCTCCGATAGGCTTGGCCGGATCGCTGATTGGACCCGAACTATGAATAACCCTGGTCGCCCCAAGACTGCTTCCGATTCCGTCTTCGACTTCACCAATGACGATTCCTTCCCAGCCAATGCTGACGAGGACATGTCCTTCCGTTTGGTTGATGGAAAGCCTCCTCCGCGTCCCAAATTTGGCCCTAAATGGCGATTCAACCAACAAAGGACGCAGCTACCTCAGCGCCGTGACGAAGAAGTTGAAGCTCGGAAGCGCGAGGCTGAGAAGGAGCGGGCTCGCCGTGATCGTCTTTACAACCTCAATAGGTCTAATGTCAATGCCCCCCGTCGTGAAGCTGCTGTTTTCAAATCCTCTGTGGAAATTCAACCCGAATGGAACATGCTTGATCAGATTCCCTTCTCCACGTTCTCGAAGCTGTCCTTCTCTGTTCCTGAGCCCGAAGACCTTCTTCTGTGCGGCGGGCTAGAGTTCTATGATCGTGCATACGACCGAATCACTCCCAAGAACGAGCGCCGCCTTGAGCGCTTCAAGAACCGCAACTTCTTCAAGGTAACTACTACAGACGACCCTGTCATTCGTCGTCTTGCAAATGAGGACAAAGCCACAGTTTTTGCTACCGATGCCATCCTTTCTTCCCTTATGTGCGCAACCAGATCGGTTTACTCCTGGGATATTGTGGTTCAGCGTGTTGGGAACAAGCTTTTCTTTGATAAGAGGGATGGGTCGCAACTTGATTTGCTTCCCGTCCACGAGACATCTCAGGAACCCTTGCCAGAAGCGAAGGACGATATCAATTCAGCTTACTCACTGAGTGTTGAAGCTGCTTACATTAATCAGAACTTCTCGCAGCAAGTTTTGGTTAGAGACGGAAGTAAGGTGGCCTTTGACGAGCCAAACCCATTTGCAAATGAGGGTGAGGAGGTCGCTTCTGTTGCTTATAGGTATAGGAGGTGGAAGCTCGATGATGACATGTATCTTGTGGCGAGGTGTGAGGTTCAAAGTGTTATGGAGGTTAATAAGCAAAGATCATTTTTGACTCTGAATGCTCTTAATGAATTTGATCCCAAATATTCTGGTGTCGATTGGAGGCAGAAATTGGAGACACAGAGGGGTGCTGTGTTGGCCACTGAGTTGAAGAACAATGCTAATAAATTGGCAAAATGGACAGCTCAAGCTCTGTTGGCTAGCGCAGATATGATGAAGTTGGGGTATGTCTCTAGGGTTCATCCTCGCGATCACTTCAACCATGTCATCTTAGCCGTTGTTGGATATAAACCTAAGGATTTTGCAGCTCAAATTAACTTGAATACGTCTAACATGTGGGGTATTGTTAAGTCTATCGTGGATTTGTGCATGAAATTGAACGAAGGCAAGTATGTTTTGGTCAAGGACCCATCGAAACCACAGGTTAGGATCTATGAGGTTCCTGCAGATGCATTTGAGAATGATTATGTTGAGGAGCCACTGGCTGAGGAGGATCAAGTGCAACCACCAGGAGAAGATGAAAATGGTGTCACTGTTAATGCGGGGACGGATGATGCAGAAGAGAAGGTTGATGCTGCTTCTCAAGCTTAAGTCACAGCAGCATTCATTCGACTTGCTTGAGGAAGTTAAAACTCTAACCTTTTGTGTCTTTTTGTTCCCTTTCTTTTATGAGATTATCATTTTGGTATTGGTTTTGGTTTTGGATTCCTGCAAGCATAATACACATTGCTCGAGTAACTTTCAGTTGTTAAAACGTTTTGCTAGCTATAGCTGGTTATGCTATCCTGGAAATTTTGAACATGAGTTCTTTCCATCAGTCATATATATATATATATATATTTGTATTGAGACATAGTTTCTTGTGGATTCTCGTTTTGAATAAGTTAGTCTGCCAAGGATTTGCTTGATACACTACACCATGAGCTGATGATACCTTCAGAATGTTGAACATGAGCTGAGCTGAGCTGTTTAAGGTTTTGTTGCTTGCTTCTGAAACTAATTTGTATCTCTACTTTCTACATTTCCTATATATATATATATCGTTGGAGTAGCAGGCTCTATTCGCTATGCAGCATTCACCGGAGAAGATGCTTGCTAGTCTTGGAGAAGTTCTCAATCTGCTTTGTTATTTGGCTGCTTACTTTTAGTTGACCCCATCATCTTACTTCGGTATAAAGTAATCCGAAATTTCTTTTTCTAATTTTATTTGAACGATCCTTTTTGTCATCCGTTTATCCTAGAAGCTGTCGAATGGTACCGTGTTGGTTATTGTTTTAACTGACCACTGTCAGATTAATAAATAGATTGGTTTTCTTATTTCTTTAACTTAACAATACGCATGTTTTTCACATCATTTTACCAACATTCATTTCTATGGACCTCAAATATATAACATTACAACTCTCTACTCTGAAGAAGAGTACACAGGTGTTTTTGGTTGTTGGAGGGGAAAAAGTTCATTCTCTGCGGCTAGTTGGGGTTGGGGCGAAGACACAAGTAAAAATGAAGACTTTAAACTAAAATCATTAAAAAATGAAGTCTTTGCCAAATGGCCATAAATAAAGTATCACATCTTTTCAATAAAATGAAGGAATGTCTAACTCTTGAAACATTAAGAGAGGCGTATGATGCTTGATGTTCGGGGCGAATGACAAAGGGAAAAACCGTACAGGCTTTAAAAGGTTCAAAGGAATTGAAGACAAATTAGTTGGGATAGTCTTTCACTTTTAAACCTTTTAAACTAAGCAAGAAGTAAGGTGATCATGTGGTTGATGATGCAAATGAATGTCAAAGCTATTAGGTTCCGAATCCAAATTTTCAAGTGTGGGACATGACATTACATATACATTCAATAATTAGACATGACATTACACATACATTGACATTACATATACATTCAATAATTAGACATGACATTACACATACATTCAATAATTACAACATTATCACTAAAATCTATTACAAACGTCACATATTTGAGTTAGAGTGTATTTCCTAATTAAACAAACCAAATCATGTGTTTATATAATTACCCGTAGTTGCGCCGAACGTGGAAATGGCAATTGAAGAAATGTCCACAAAAGCAAAACAAGAAATGCCCAAAATTGGAGATGACGACTGAATTCACGGTCTGTCCATCCTCATATTCTCCTATATATAACAACACCAAATCTCCCAAACATCCTCAAACCATTACACAAATGGGGCCTTCATCTTCCTCTTCTTCTTCCCTCCTCGCATTCCTCTCTCTCATCTTGGTTCTTTCTCCATGGATGTCCTCTGCTTCTGATCACGACACCTTTATCCAATGTCTAACCACACACGGACAGCATCAGTCCCCCATTTCTGACGCCATTTTCACCCCCGACAACTCTACCTTCTTACCAACCCTCAATTCTTACATCAGAAACAGCAGATTTCTCACCCCCGAAACCCCTAAACCGCTAGTCATTGTCGCAGCAAAGCTCAAATCTCACGTCCAATCAACCGTCGTCTGCGCCAAACAGGCTGGCTTAGAGATCAGAATCCGCAGTGGGGGCCATGATTATGAAGGCCTCTCTTATATCTCCCATCATCCCTTCGTCATCCTCGACCTCTTCAACCTTCGAGCCATCACTGTCGATATTGCCAGTGAAACTGCCACGGTGGAAGCAGGGGCCACCATGGGGGAGCTTTACCACGCCATTGCTAGCAAGAGCAAAGTCCATGCCTTCCCTGCAGGCGTTTGCCCAACGCTGGGTGCTGGTGGACACATTTCAGGAGGTGGGTATGGGACTTTGATGAGGAAATTTGGGCTCTCCGTCGACAACGTTTTGGATGCAGAGATTGTGAATGTTGAAGGGGAGATCCTAAACAAACAACAAATGGGGGAAGATTTGTTCTGGGCCATTAGAGGAGGAGGAGGAGGGAGCTTTGGAGTCATTCTCTCATGGAAGATAAAATTAGTTCAAGTCCCAGAAACGGTGACGGTCTTTGAAGTTGAGAGGCTGATTGAAGAAGAAGCAACGGACATCTTCTTGCAGTGGCAGGGAGTCACAGATAAGCTGGATGAGAATCTGTACATAAGACTGATGCTAAACTCCGCCAAGGGGAAAGATGGGCTGAAGACAGGGAAAGCTTCATTGGGGGCGCTGTTTCTAGGGCCAGCAAACACGCTCATAGAGATTATGAATAAGCACATACCCAGTTTGAAATTGCAGAAGGAGGATTGCTCTGAAATGAGTTGGATTGAGTCGGCTCTGTTTTGGGCAAATTTCCCAAAAGGGTCAACCCCAGAAGTNCCACCATGGGGGAGCTTTACCACGCCATTGCTAGCAAGAGCAAAGTCCATGCCTTCCCTGCAGGCGTTTGCCCAACGCTGGGTGCTGGTGGACACATTTCAGGAGGTGGGTATGGGACTTTGATGAGGAAATTTGGGCTCTCCGTCGACAACGTTTTGGATGCAGAGATTGTGAATGTTGAAGGGGAGATCCTAAACAAACAACAAATGGGGGAAGATTTGTTCTGGGCCATTAGAGGAGGAGGAGGAGGGAGCTTTGGAGTCATTCTCTCATGGAAGATAAAATTAGTTCAAGTCCCAGAAACGGTGACGGTCTTTGAAGTTGAGAGGCTGATTGAAGAAGAAGCAACGGACATCTTCTTGCAGTGGCAGGGAGTCACAGATAAGCTGGATGAGAATCTGTACATAAGACTGATGCTAAACTCCGCCAAGGGGAAAGATGGGCTGAAGACAGGGAAAGCTTCATTGGGGGCGCTGTTTCTAGGGCCAGCAAACACGCTCATAGAGATTATGAATAAGCACATACCCAGTTTGAAATTGCAGAAGGAGGATTGCTCTGAAATGAGTTGGATTGAGTCGGCTCTGTTTTGGGCAAATTTCCCAAAAGGGTCAACCCCAGAAGTTCTGTTGGACAGAGCAGTCCGACCCAATACTTTTCTGAAGCGGAAATCGGACTACGTGAGGGAACCCATTACAGAGTCGGGGTTGGACGCGATATGGAAGGCGGTGATGGAAACAGAACTAGTGGGTATCGTGTGCAACCCATACGGAGGCAAAATGAGCCAGATTTCAGAGACGGAGACGCCATTTCCACACAGAGCTGGCGTGAAATTCAAAATCCAGTACTCCACCACCTGGAAGGAAGAAGGGGAAAAGGAAGCGGATGAACGCTTAAACTTGATTAACAAATTGTACGAAGCAATGACTCCTTACGTGACGAAGAACCCGAGAGAAGCGTTTCTGAATTACAGAGACATTGACGTGGGAAGTAGCACGCATTGGAACGTGGGAGAAGGAAAGGTTTATGGGGAGAGGTATTTCAAACAGAATTTTGAGAGATTGGTGGAGGTGAAGACCAAGGTTGATCCCCACAACTTCTTCAAGAATGAACAGAGTATCCCCACCCGCTGATCTCCCCTGAATCAACGAAGATGATGGGTTTGGAGTATGATTTGTTTGTTTGTATCTGAAAAATAATAAGTGGTTGTAGCCATTGCTTTGAAGGAATGGCTATGATACTCACAGTGCCTAATCAATGAAATCAAAAGCTTTCTCAATACATTCTTCATAACTATTTCTATCCTTTCCAGAAATATGCAAGGACCCTACTTTTCTTACACAGCGGTGAACTTCGTTGCATACAAAGAGGTGATGTTACAGTTCTAAAAGAATATGTTAAAGAAGTAATTTATTACCCATAACAAATGTTGTATGCAACCTAAATAAAATTATTTAGAATAAAAATAAAAACTTAAAACCAAAACATAATTCAGTTTAATTCCCTGGTAATGAAAATACAAGATTTCCAAGTCGGCTTGTCTACCTGCTCGTCACCTCCGTGCCACAACAAGTAAGGAATTTCCTTGGCGGGGGTCTATCCGGGTCAAGGAACTCTTGTCAGTGTCAACTACATAAATCATCGGGATCTTAAATCATCGTATGGAGATCTAATTTTTACACATAAAAATGAAGTATTTTAATTTATCCTATAAATACTGAGAGATAAATATAGGCCATTAGATTCACAACTACCTAAAAATATCTCATCTGAAAATCATAATTATATTCATATAATTTTATTATTATAATTTATTCCTCCAATAATTTGAATTTTATGTATATAAAAATTAAATAACTTCATGAGCTGTTCAACTTAACCTTCAAGAACAGAGGTATTAGCTGTATTACTCAACCTTGGAAGTTAAGAGAACGAACCTCCAATGGTCAATGAGAATGCCTTTTTTTTCATCCTCTTCCTCCCCACGCCATTTCAATTTTAGCTCATCCTCGATCGCCCATGGAGATTCCAACTTCATTATTAATCCCAATCCTTACAACCCTTCTTCTCATTCTCCCTTCAATGGCGGCGGCTTCTCATCACACCCTTCTCAGCTGCCTTTCCGACCATTCTTCGCCATCAGCTTCCCCAATCTCTGAAGTTACCTTCTTCCCCGACAACCCATCTTACTCCCCTGTCTTGAACTCTTACATCCGGAATCTAAGGTTCGCCTCCCCCACTACCCCTAAGCCCTTGTTCATCGTCGCCCCGACCCATGTCTCCCACATTCAAGCCTCCATTCTCTGTTGCAGAATCCACGCCCTAGAACTCAGAATCCGAAGTGGTGGCCATGATTACGACGGCCTCTCTTATGTCTCCGATTCCCCTTTTGTGATCCTCGATATGTTCAATCTTCGATCTGTAGCTGTCGACATTGAGGACGGGAGTGCGTGGGTGGACTCGGGAGCAACCCTGGGCGAAGTTTACTTCAAAATTGCAGAGAAGAGCAAGATCCACGGATTCCCAGCTGGGGTTTGCCCCACGGTTGGAGTTGGAGGCCATCTCAGCGGCGCCGGGTACGGTAATTTGATGAGGAAATTTGGGGTTTCTGTGGACAATGTAGTTGATGCTCTGATTGTTGATTCTAATGGTAGGGTTTTAGATAGGGAATCGATGGGGGAAGATCTGTTTTGGGCAATTAGAGGAGGAGGTGGAGCTAGTTTTGGTGTCATAGTTTCATGGAAGTTTAAGCTTGTTCCTTTACCTGAAACTGTCTCCGTTTTTAGAATGGAGAAAACCATGGAGGAAGGTGCTGTAGATATGTTGTACAAATGGCAGGAAGTTGCTGACAAAATTGATGAAAATCTGTTCATAAGAGTGGTGATTCTTCCTGTAAATAAAAAAACCCAAAAGACAGCAAAAGCCAAGTTCATCTCCTTGTTCCTAGGAAGTGCCCAGAAGCTGTTTTCCTTAATGTCTGAAACACTTCCAGAATTGGGTGTGAAGGCCGAGGATTGTCTAGAAATGAGCTGGATCGAGTCTGTTCTGTTCTGGTCCAACTACCCCACTGGGACTCCTCTAAATGTCTTGCTCGAAAGGCAACCCAACTCCGAAAAGTTCTTGAAGAAGAAATCGGACTACGTTCAAGAGCCAATCTCCAAGGCAGATCTGGAAGGAATGATGAGGAAAATGATGGAACTGAAAAGACCAGCGCTGACCTTCAACCCATACGGTGGGAAAATGAGTGAAATTGCAGAGAGCGAAACCCCATTTCCGCACAGAGCAGGGAACAGATACAAAATACAGTACTCAGTGACATGGAAAGAAGAAGGCGAGGAGGCTGCAGACAAGAACGTGGGGCTGATCAGAGAGCTTTACGAGTACATGACACCCCATGTTTCAAAATCGCCTAGAAGTGCATATTTGAACTACAGAGACGTGGATTTGGGCGTGAATGGAAACGGCAACGCAAGCTATTGGGAGGCGAGCCACTGGGGAAGAAAGTATTTCAAGGGAAACTTCGACAGATTGGTGGAGGTGAAGACCATGGTGGATCCGGGCAACTTCTTCAGATATGAACAGAGCATTCCATCTGCTGCAGCATATGATTGTAATGGCAGAGCTGAGAGGCTTTGATGTGTGAATATCTGCTTGGCTGAGTGATCCATCTTCTACTACACTAAAATGCAAAAACGTCCCTTTTCCGTTATTCTGGGGTTCGTTCTCGTATTATATCTGGGATTTGAGCAATTAAGCTTAATTGTCCCACTAATTACTGTTAATTGTGTTGGTAACTAGATATTGTAAGTTTGTTTCAAATATCCGACAACTAGATTACCGTTGGTTTCTTGAAATAATATTGCCTGTGAACAGTTAAAACCCTAGATAAACAGTTTCTAATACTAGCACTAAACATATTTTTAAATTCTTTTTAGAGATTAAAAANAAAAAGAGGGTTATTTTATATGATTTTTCTTATTTTGTGCAATAATTTATTTATTATTTATGAATTTTTAATGTAAAGTGGATGGGATATGGATAGGGTTTAGGGTAGTGGAGGCATGTTTGACTTTTGAAACATTTATCGTTTTTTGGTGAGATGTTATTGCCGTGTTTTGAATGGACGATGTCGGAAGCCTCCTCCGCTTCCGTGACTCGTAAACGCGTCCGAATTTTCACCTCCAGATTGGCAACTTCATTTCCCACCCGTCACGTGCTTTCGACCGGGTCCAACCGCCAACAAAACTAACACGTGCCATATATATATATATTTTTTTAAATATTATATATTATCGAACCAATTATTGGGACATTTTAGGAATCCTCAATGCCTTTTATGTTTTATATTAAAACGAGACGTGCAAAATCTAGATGATCTTGACTCAACCAATTTTAATAAATATAAGTAACATTTTATTTCAATTAAATATTAACCACTAAACTTCAAAACAAATCATCACAAGAAAATGTTTGATTTTAAAATTTCCAAAATATTTATTTATTTATTTATAATGTAAAAAAAAAAAAAAAAACTTGAAAATTTTGAAATTATTGAAGTTTTTGTCTTTGAAAATAGGAAAAGCAGGCATCCGAAAAGTCAAAAGTCAACTTTTTTTTTTTAATTTATTTGAAAGTTGACTTTTGAACACAAATCATTTTAGCCACCTCCTTCCAAAATTTATATCTATTTAGTCTTCAAAATGTGTAATTTTTGAAAGGGGATTTTGTGGGTAGGGAGGTGGGTTAGGTTGATGCAGTCCCAACCAAATTACACAACCAAATTACACAAGTCCTTCACGTTCATAGCAAAGATATTTTATTGTTCATTAATTAACATTCAGATTTTTCTCCCCTTCTTTGTCCGGTCAAATTATACGCACATATTCCATTCACATCATTTTTCTTTACTTTTTTTTAATTTAAAATGGGAAGAACAATGTGGCACGACAAAGGTAGACATGTGAGTCGACAGGGACAGGCATACTTCCAATTTTATAATTCAACTTTAAAATATGCTAAACTTCCAACAAACCCCACCATTATTATACTCACTTCCACAATTGCCCTTCCCTTTCCCCTAAATCTCATCTTCATTTATTTAGTTTTGTTAATTTATAATTTACATATTAATCCAAATACAAATTATTAGCCCACTATTATGCGTAAAAAGGGAAAACGCGTTTAGTATGAATTTTATTATTTCTTGGATTCTTCATTAAATATTTTCATATTTTTATTTCCAAATTTAATTTCAGTTTTAAATTTCTAAAATCTTATCAGGTCATTAACTATTTTAGACTTTTCAAGAAACCACAACTTGTTTGCTCGCAAATTAAAAGTAATTAAGATTTTTTTCTTTCTATAATGTAAATAATTAAATATCCATTTGATTACGATTTTGCGACAACCTAATTTGAAAATTAACGTAGGATAAAACATTGACTGTCCGCATATGATGCCGCCTTTGCCGGCATTATTTTACGACTGTAAATAGCCCAATGTTTTTAATTTAATTATCATGTGGGCGGAATTTATTAAATAAACCACCTAATAATGATTGACATAAGTTGGAAGTATTAATAGTTAAATTAATAAACTTTATTATTTATTAATAATTAAAGAGTTTTGATGGTCAAACCAGGAAAATTTGAGGAGGAAGCCGAGTTGCATTTTGCATATAAAGCCACGATGTTCCATAATGCAAATCAAATGAATAACACCAACTCCAACTTCCACCCAACTATGTCTCGTCTTCTTCCTCTCCTTCTCTTCCTTATCCTTCTCCGATTCTCGCCTCCCTCCGCCGCCGCAGATTCCGTCTACACCCAATTTCTCCACTGCTTCCAATCCGACTCCGACACCTCTCATGGACTCTCCGACATAGTCTTCTCTCGCCAAAATGCTTCTTACACTTCGGTTCTTCGGGCTTATATCCGAAACGCCCGTTTCAACACTTCCTCAGCGCCCAAGCCTGTGATAATCGTCACTCCATTCACCGAATCCCATGTCCAATCCGCTGTCATTTGCTCCAAGAAGCTCGGCATTCAACTCAAAATCCGAAGTGGGGGCCACGATTATGAGGGTATCTCCTATGTTTCCGATGTTGAGTTCATCGTTCTCGATATGTCCAATCTTCGCGCGGTTACCGTCGATGTTGCCGACAAATCGGCGTGGGTTCAAGCTGGAGCCACACTCGGAGAAGTGTACTATGGAATTTGGGAGAAGAGTAAGGTTCTAGGCTACCCGGCTGGGATTTGTCCAACTGTCGGCGTTGGCGGACATATTAGCGGCGGCGGCTACGGCAACATGCTCCGGAAGTACGGACTCTCCGTTGACCAAATTCTCGATGCTCGGATTGTCGATGTGAAGGGCAGAATCCTCGATTCCAAGTCCATGGGGGAGGATCTTTTCTGGGCTATTAGCGGCGGCGGAGGAGCCAGTTTTGGGGTCGTCCTCGCCTACAAAATCCGGCTGGTTCCAGTGCCGGAGACGGTCACCGTCTTCCGCGTGGAAAGAACCCTGGAACAGAACGCCGCTGACTTGGTGGTCAGATGGCAAGAAGTGGCTCCGTCCACCGACGAGAATCTGTTCATGAGGCTACTCTTACAGCCAGTTTCCAGTAAAGTGAAGAAGGGGACTCGAACAGTCAGAGCCTCAGTCGTGGCCTTGTTCCTCGGGAAATCGGAAGAAGTCGTTTCCTTGTTGGCAAAAGAATTCCCCGAATTGGGGTTGCAGAAAGAGAACTGTATCGAACTTAGTTGGATCGACTCTGTTCTTTGGTGGGGTAATTTCGATAACGGAACTTCACCGAAAGCTCTACTCGACCGCAATCTCGATTCATCAGGGTTTCTCAGAAGGAAATCGGATTACGTTCAGACACCCATTTCCAGAGATGGGTTGGATTGGTTGTACAAGAAGATGATCGAAATCGGCAAAACAGGGCTTGTTTTCAACCCCTATGGCGGAAAGATGAGCGAAATTCCATCTACAGCGACCCCATTCCCTCACCGAGCAGGAAATCTGTACAAGATCCAGTACTCAGTGAACTGGAACGAACCAGGGCCGGAGGCAGACCAGGAGTTTGTGAAGCAAATAAGAAGGCTGTACAGTTACATGACCCCCTTTGTGTCGAAGAATCCAAGACAATCCTTCCTGAACTACAGAGATTTGGACATTGGCACCAACAACAACGACAAGAACAGCTTCGAGGATGGGAAGGTTTATGGATTGAAATACTTCGGGGAGAATTTCGATAGGCTGGTGAAGGTGAAGACGGCTGTGGATCCAGAGAATTTCTTCTGGAATGAACAGAGTATTCCAACTCTTTCAAGTAAGCAATGAGATGGTCCTAGGATTTGGTGTCGGTTATCTACATTATTATTTTACTTGCATTGCATTGTAATGTGATGCGAGAACCACAGGGTTATTAGAATTGAAAAAGCTGATTGTTTCGGTTTTTCTGATGGAAACCAAGATTTATAGATATATGCATTTACAGTTCGTACCATATTTCTCTTTACGTTTGTATGAAGATTTGTTAATGAAAGTAATAAAAGTTATGGAAATCAGTCGCCATTGGAGTCGAGTTTTGGTGCATAAAAACTTGACTTTTCTGTCCTCCTCTGTCTCTCCCGGGGCGGTGGTTGGCTGAAAAGATTGAAAATTTGGCAATCAATTAAGGCATCATATCGTGGGTTGTTGCTGCTCATGTGTGTAAGGCTGCGTTCTGCTGCAAGTGTTTAAAGGGGAATTGGTAAAGTTATTATTAAATGGAATAGGTGACAATAAATAAACCCAAAAGTTGGCTTTTTTTAAGGGTCCCAAAAATGAATTGAAAGAAGCAGCAGCTTTAGCGAACACGTATAGCCAAAGAAAAGCCAACAAGGAAAAAAAGATGCTACTGTTGTCGCCGGCGAAGTAGAATCAATCATCTCTGTAAATAACACATACCCATCAATGCCGGCCCGAAACCCACATTCATTATCGCCCCATTACGCGAATCCCATGTTCAATTCACTCTCATTTGCGCCAAAACCTCCGGCCTTCACTAAGAATCAGAAGCGGCGGCGGCCACGATTTCGAAGGCAGTTTAATCTCCGATGCGTTGCGCGGATTGTTGGTGTGACTGTGTTTGAAAACAAGCTACCAAAGATTCATGGTAGTATGGCTTAAAAGACATACTAACATAATTAGTTTGCCTATCTCTATCTCCATCTTCAAAATGAAGTTAGATCCATGTTTTCCTTGTTCTTTCTCACTGAATCTGAGCCATTTTGCTAACTGCAGAGCTCCAATCTTCTGGTTTGAGTTGGAGTAGAAGAAGTTGGAGGCCGACCATGGTGGCCATCATCATGGTTACACCACAGCTTTTGTAAACCCACAAAGGAATGACTACAGGGAGTGGGGTTCCACAACGAAGAACAACTAGAGGGAGAAAAAGAAAAGACACCAACCAGCAGCAGCAGCAGCACGTATTGAAGTCAAAATCTTTGTTCTCAAGCTTTGATATTTCAAACACCAGAGTGAGATGACAATGGTTGGTAATCATCCACTTAATGCCTTGAAAGTATATTATAATGAGTAGCAGTGCTTTAGAGATGCCTTATCCTACCACTTATTCTGATTTGGGGTCTTAACAAACTTGTTCACTTTAGAGTGTTATCTTCACAAATCCTATCGTCCCACTATGACGACCTTATCTAGATCAGTTCATACAAGCCAAACTTCTAGCCCAAAGAGAAGTTTATCTTCATCATCATTCAACCCCAGCACTGCATTTTTATTCTGCTAAGATCTTCCTAACTCAACAAAGTAATACAATGAAACCAACTCTGACTCGGTGTGAGATTCACGTTAGTTGTAGAGGGAAACGAAACATTTCTTATAAAGCGGTAGAAAACAGTGATACGTAACGGGTCAAAGGGGACAATATCTGCTAGCGGTGGGCTTGGACGCTGTGCCAGCGAGGACGTTGGACTCTCGAGGGGTAGATTGTGAGATCCCACATATCACATTGGTTGGAGAGGGGAACAAAACATTCCTCACAAGAGTGTAGAAATCTTTACGTAACACGCCATAGGGACGTGGGGCTTTTACAAAAGGAATCCTTGTATATTTTTACCTTCATTTACAATATTAGAAATCTTGTAAAAGGAAAACTTTTCATTTATGAACTATGCCCTTAATAAGTATGGTTGACCCATGTTAAGTCAAGTGTTAGACCCAAAAATATAGCCTATAGAACAGTAAGTCCTTAAATGAATGTGCTAATCTCTGAAATGGAAGAACCTCCAATACTCTTCTCCTTGCGGAATTGCATTAAATTCCAAACCTTAATTTTACAGCAAAAGAACTTCCCAATACACTCAACGTCATCTTCATATGGCAGTTTAAGGATCTGGTCCCTGTTTTCAGACTTTATTGTGTACAACTGCCTCAGTATCCCGTATTTCAAACTACAGTTTCATACTCGACACAAATAAAAGGTCTGTCACTTTCATTTCTTGCTTCACGTTTGAACAGACACAAGGCGGCAGATGTTTCTTAAAGACATGGATTACATCAGTCTTGCTTTCTTCTTGAGGCATATGTAGCGTGCAAGGATCCGAACAGACCTCATGACGTTTGTATTAGCTCAACTTTGCGTTTGATACCACTTTCATAGCCAAAGCTTGAAACTTCCCCTATATATTGGTTTGAGAAACCACTGATTCTTGGCATTCCACAGACATCAAGGTACTAATTGAGCCTTTTGTTGTTAGCAGCCATGAGGGTGTTGTTTATAAATCCCAAGTACAAATCCTTTGTGTCTTCTCTGTTTCTTGTCTTTCTGCTTTCATCTTCTACTTGGGTTGCTTCAGCTTCTCTTCAGGAGAGTTTCCTTCAATGTCTCAATGAGAATTCTCAATTCTCTGTCCCTTACTCAACTTTTTGTGCTCCGAACAATGCTACGTTTAATACTCTTCTGCAGTCAACTGCTCAGAATCTGAGGTACTTGGAGGCTTCAGTGCCAAAGCCTCTGTTCATCTTCACCCCATTGCTTGATTCCAATGTCCAAGCAGCTGTTATCTGCTCAAAACAGCTAAAAATTCACCTCAGAGTTCGTAGTGGAGGCCATGACTATGAGGGCCTCTCTTATGTGTCTCAAATTGAGTCACCTTTCATAATTCTTGATCTCGCCAAACTCCGATCTGTCAAAGTCGATATTGACAGTAATAGCGCTTGGGTTCAAGCCGGGGCGACGATTGGAGAAGTTTATTACAGAATTGCTGAGAAAAGTAAAGTTCATGGCTTCCCAGCTGGCCTTTGCACAAGCTTGGGTGTTGGAGGTCATATAACAGGAGGTGCTTATGGTTCTATGATGCGAAAATATGGCCTCGGCGCTGACAACGTCGTCGATGCTCGGATTGTTGATGCAAATGGGAGAATTCTTGACAGAGAAGCCATGGGAGAGGACCTGTTTTGGGCAATAAGAGGAGGGGGAGGAGGGAGCTTTGGAATCATTCTGTGGTGGAAGCTAAATTTGGTACCTGTTCCATCAATTGTGACTGTTTTTACTGTTGCAAAGACATTAGAACAAGACGGTACAAAAATACTGTACAAATGGCAACAGGTTGCTGATAAGCTAGATGAAGATTTGTTCATCAGAGTCATTATAAATGTGGCTGCTAATACTGATAAACAGGGTCAGAAAACTGTGAGCACAGCTTACAACGCCCAGTTCTTGGGGAATGCAAATAGACTCCTCAAGATTATGGGAGAGAGCTTTCCTGAATTGGGTTTGACAAGAAAAGACTGCATAGAAACAAGTTGGATCAAATCAGTTCTTTACATTGCTGGTTATCCAAGTGGAACTCCACCAGAAGTGCTTCTCCAAGGAAAATCCACTTTCAAGAACTTCTTCAAAGCCAAATCAGATTTCGTGAGAGACCCCATTCCAGAAACAGGTCTTGAAGGGCTCTGGAAAAGGTTGTATGAAGAAGAAAGCCCATTGATGATATGGAATCCTTATGGTGGAATGATGGCCAAAATCTCAGAGACTCAGATCCCATTTCCTCACAGAAGAGGAGTCCTTTTCAAGATTCAGTACCTAACTACATGGCAAAAGGAAGGAAATGAAGACAGACACCTGCAATGGATCAAGAAGCTTTACAATTACATGGCACCTTATGTTTCTCAGCTTCCAAGAGAAGCATATGTGAATTACAGAGATCTTGATTTGGGAATCAACGAAAAGAACAGCAACACGAGCTACATCGAGGCGATCGGATGGGGAACTCGGTATTTCAAGCAAAACTTTGGGAGATTGCTGAGAGTTAAGACTAAGGTTGATCCTGATAACTTCTTCAGACATGAACAGAGCATTCCACCTATTCCAACTTCTGAAAGTTTAAGGTTTGGATATTCCGAAAGGGGGTTTGATTAGAGTTATTTGATGTGTTTACTTTTTACCTTACCTTTAAAAGTTTGTAACTTGCTTGGGCCGTAAATGCAATAAGATACTGATAAATCTATTATGAAGTGATGCAGTGAATGAATGAGCCTTCGGATTTTTCTCCTAAGAAACAAATGAATTCAAACCAGAACAATGAAAAGATTTTCAGCTTAAGATGGTTTTAGAAGTCAAATAATATCTCAGTCCCAACGTCATCCCAATGCTACAGAGTGGCTGAGATCTTATATCGAAAGATTTCTTCTTAGAAAGGAGGTTTGGAGTCGTCACCGATCATTTTCGGGTATCAAAAGTTGTTAAATAAAACAAAAACTAGGCTCGAGAATCGATTTTGCATTCCTTGGCAGTAGCACTAGCATTGGTGCCAGAGGAGAAATTGTAACAGCTCAAGCTTATCCCTAGTAGGTATTGTCTACTTTGACCCATGACGTATTGGCGCCAGCCTCACGGTTTTGTAAAGAGGTTTCCACGTTCTTATAAGAAATGTTTTGTTCTACTCTCCCACCAATATGGATTCTCACATAAATCAGCCACCAGTTTCTTATTTCTCTCCTTTCAGCTTCTTCGTTTTGGACTCTCAGATTTAGTGTTTTTTCTTCTTTTAAAAGTGTCTGTTTCTGCATGAAAACAGATGACACAGACAGCATAGCAGCTTCACAATTTACAAATGCAAATACACAATTCTCATTCAAGTATAGCTCCATAGTTGATGAACATGAAAACAGCTTACCTCATCTGATAACCAGAAGGAAGAAAGAAGAATAGAGTATTCAAGAAAGGCGGGCGATATGCAGGCGCTACCCTGTCGCCCAAAATATATATATATATATAACGGTTGTCAAAGCATGAACTTAACGCTTAATGTACAAAAAAGAAGAACAAACCCCATACAAAAATCTAGTGATGAGATAATATTTGTGCAGCCAACATCTTCATTTGTTTTCCTGAATGGGTTTAGTAGAAGGATATGTTCCAAATGCTCTGTCCCACAATGGAGAAGTGATACCAAATCCTTGGCTTTGAATCCTGAAGTGGTGGTTCAAGTGATATCTCTGTCCAACGCATAACAATCATAAGAAATCATTCCTTCTGACTCAAAAACGTGGAAAAGCCAAGACATTACCTTCAAATTTTGAGACAATCCTGAGGTTGGCTTTCCATGATGCAGGTAATAATGAGTTACGTCGTACATTACATATCCCAACAAACCACCTCCGAACAAAGCAGGAGCTACTGCTGGAGTCGATGTAAGTCTAATCACGACCCACAACTGACACACACAAATCACAAACACAGCTTCATAAGATTACATACTTAGATTGCACAAAATTACACAGATTATTTAATTGATCATGCCAAGTGTTGAGGCCAGTGGTCAATCATTATCCAGTTCCAATCCTTAAGGTTCCTCTTTTAAATTATATGACAATGTAGATCACTCAACCAGACGGCATATAGAGGTGACCATTTTTGGAACTTACCGGCACACTTAAGATAGCTGTTGCAGCTGGTGGGAAGACGAGTCTGAGTCCGTCCATTGGATGCTTGTGATGACAACCATGAAGTAGATAATGCAGAGTGTTTCCCCTGAAACAGATTGTGACATCATTACTGTCCTTGAACTCACCATTCATCTGTGTGTGTGTGAGTGAAAGAGAGAGAGAGTACCAATAGCTTCTTGTTTCCATGTGGAAAAGAAAGCGGTGCAATGTGTACTCAAGCAAAGACCAGATGAAAACCCCACCAGCCAAACATGAAGCCACATCTGAAGGAGTAAGGCCCCTTGACAAAGACACAGAAACCAACCAGGAAATCACTGGCAGCCAAACAAGTGGAATCACCCACCATACTGTGCGCGTCAACATCTGTTAATGAAACAAGAATTTAAAGGCAAACCTCCCATTACTCATTTCAGGAAAGTCATATATCAACTATCACATCTATCTATGCACACTAACTTCAGGTTGTGTGATATCATATAATTAGAAAGAATCTAAGTAAAACCTCCAAAAAATCATTTCCAAAGAACCGAGGGCCCTCCTTGCTAACAATTGGCTGGTGAACCCATTTATTGTAAGCTTCTCCAAGATGGCCAACCTGCAAAAATTTCATTAGTTAGAACCGTTTGAAGAAGACTAATGACAGTGAAGCTTATAGGAAATAACAGTGTATGCATTGAGGAGAAAAGGGAGGAGGCTAACCTGGAAAACGAGAGGCTTGTTTAAATCTACAGTAAAAGTCTTTGAAGCCATCTTGGAATCTTCTTACTATAAGAAAATAACCCTCCTTTGTTAATCTACAGTAAAACTAACATAATGGAACAATGAACAACTTCAACATTTCGCCTCCCGTCTTTACCTCTTGCTCATGGATTAGACTACTGAATAGAATTACTTTAACTTGCCTTAAAGTTTTTCACCAAACTCTTTAAAACATGCATGCTTGTTAAAAGAATAGGACTTTTATGTGATGTGACAAGTTCTGTTAAAGGCAGAATTATATTTCTCAAACGTGATGCTCCAGGCAACGCACCCTCACCATTTAACTTGCCAAATCATGATCATTAGATTTTCATCAATGGCAGATCATTCAAATCACTTCTCAAATCCAAAAGACTATAATTTCATTTTCTAGTCATAATCTTGGAAACTGAGAGAAATATCGTTCAAAGAAAAGAATAATTCAGTGTTGAACCTAAGAACATAAACCAAAAGATTTATGAATTAAAGGACGAGAAGTAGATAGAGAATACCCAGAAGAGGATTAATCCAAAAGAGAACAAATGAAAACATAGCATCCCAATTAGCAGAACATTACAGAGTTAAGTACATTGGGAAAATAGAATATACTCACTTACGAGTTTCAAGAGCAATACCCAGAAGAGAATTAAATAAACAAACCGAGATATTCCCTTTTCGACCCGCATTAACTCCATTTAAGAAACAGAGAAGAAATTGCAGGTAGCATAACCAGATTCTCCCGGATACCAACCTTTTTGGCAGAATGCAAGGGAGACGGAGAAACCCAAGAGAAGGATAGTAGAAAGGGTTCCACGAGATGACTTCGGCCTTCTATAATAATGCCCTCCTCCAGCCCTATCACGAGATCTTAAGGAGCTTTAAGAGCGAAAGGTAAAAAGACCCGTGAAAGAAAGAAAAGGAAAGAAAGCCTAAGATTTGAGAACACAAATTGGGGGCTTTATATTAGAACGGGAGGTTCAAAAGCACCCACTCCTTTGGAATCGAAATCTTAGCTCAGCCTCACAAATTCACAATGCCAGCATTTTCCCGTTTTCCCATGAACGTCAAAAATCCAAAACCAAAAATGGGTCCTTTCAAAATGAGTCAAGACTTGAACTTTTACGCTACGCCCGTCTTGAGATGGATGTGTCCACTCTAACCCACTTTTTTGTTCGGCCCCAACCTCCAACCCATCACATAAAGACTGAAGCTGGATCATCTTAGAAAGCATATATAAATGTGGGGAATATAAAATAAGGAAGAAGGTAATGGGGGTGATGATGTTAAACACCTCCTTCAAATCATTATGGTCTTGTGGAGGTGTGGCTTAAACACTATCATTCCTCAAATCACTATTTTAAATTGCATCTTTTAATTCTAAACTTTATATTTGCTTTGACTTTATAACCTATGTTGCGTAAAAATTCAATATAGACATGTTATTATATTATTAGGAAAGATTTGATATGCAATTATATGAAAAGGCATTTCAATTTCATTTATGCTTTATAAAGTACATAAAAAAGATAGTTTTGTTATGGCAACAAAAAGAATTGAAATGAGTTGAGGGTGGTCAAAGAATGAGGTTACAGATGGAATATCATCAAATTGGAGCACAAACAAACAAGCTACCTTTCCTGAGACCGATCGTCCAAATGGAATAATTCAATAAAATAGAATGAGGTCAGCAATATAAATGAGAAGTAAATATGAACACTAGTTGGGTTCTCAGAATTAATTGAAGTGTGGTGTTATCTACATCTATGTATAAGTAAGAAAGTGTTAAATATTGTTTGGAACAATAAGTTCAGTATGAATGCAAACGTGCCCATTCTAAGATATGCTCCCATCATCATCACTATCACCATTCACCATCAAACCATCAATTTTTTGAAGAAAAAGAGGAAATAATCATTAGTGGACTACCCTTTACTTTACCCAAATTTCTGTTTCTGGTTCAGAATTTTGATGAGTTTGAGCATGAAACACCCAGAAACTGTAAGAACAAGTGCCAGAAATCGGCCACCACAAAGCCCCAAAAGGATCATTATGATCACAAATTCACGATCCAAACTCCTATTCCTCTCTTGTTCTCCTTGTTCTTCTTGTTCTTCTTGTTCTTCAGGCTTCCACACTTGCCAATCCTCTTCATCTTCTTTCTCGCAGCTCCATTCTGTGCCTTGTTCGCTTCTCATGATCATGTTGCCCGTTTCTTGTTTCGTTTTGTTCTTCTCGCTCTTGTTGCTTTTCAATCTCTTCCCACTTCGTAGCTTCTTCGGTATCAACTTATTTATGATTTTGGTTCTCAGCTTCGCGCTCCTGCTTCTCTGATTCTTCCCCACCTGGAATTGCCCCTGCTGCTCCTCCTCATTCTCCTCTTCCACTTCCAAATCCAAACAACAACCCAATCCCTTTTCCCAATTTCGAAATCGCTCGTGTTGCAAACCTGATTGTTCCTTCTCGGAATTGGATTCCACGATTTGGATTTCGTTATTGGAGACAGAGTTCATGGACGGATCCTCTTCTTCTCCTCCACGAACAATCAATCCGCCTCGGCGGCGGAAGAACCGATTTCGGATCGAAGAGGGATCGAAGAAAGGAGCCGCGAATTTCCCAAAAAAGTAGAGGAGAAACAACAGGAAAGCGGAGAGAGTAATTCCGAGAACGAGATTTTTAGTACTCAAAACCAGAATCACCACAACAAACATCTTTGCCGCCGCAACGAACAGCGAAGAGGTATAGATTGAATGGGCAGCATGGGCATTGGCATTGGCATTAGCATTCGATCGGCCACAGAGCACACTGAATTCCACATGAGCCGGCATGGAGTCCTGCTGGAGAGCATGGAGTGAGTGTGGAGCGGCGGGGGAAGTATGAGGGGTGAGGGAGGGAGAGGGAGGCGGGGCGTGGAGAGGGCAGTGTTCGTGGTTGGTCGTATTGAAGGAGCGTCTCCTGATTCGGTGGCGATTCCTGACGAAGAGATCGACGACGGAGGTGGGGAATCCGGTTTGGAGGACGAGGGAGGGAGGCTGGAGATCGGAGACAATCCGGGAGATTGGATTGGCCTTGGCGTTCTTCCATGGAAGACCCATGCTCCGCTTCAACACTTGATTAGAAACACAGACACACAAACAGAGAGGGAAGAAGAGAGGTTTAAAGAGAGTGGGTTTTAATACAAAACCAATAAATATATAAATATAAATATAAATATAATCAAAATAAAAATGGAGGGGACAACGCGTGACCCTTCCAAAAGCCCACCCAAAATTATTGTTTTTTTTTTTTTTTTTTTTTTTTTTTTTTTTTTTTTTTCTTTTCTTTTCTTTTCAACAAAAAAATACAAATAAAATAAATAAATCCCCCAACAACTCTGTTAAGATAATGTGTCATTATTATGTAATAAATGAAACTCAAAGGATTGAAATTAAAATGAAAATTCTAACTTTATCTCTAAATTTTCAAAATTTTATATAATTTACAAAGCTAAACTAAAATTTTTAATAAAAAAAACAAGCTATTAATTAAATAAAGTAATCAAATAATAATAGAGGCATAATTACATATATATATATATATATATATATATAAATAAATAAATATTATTGTAATTATATTTTAGATGTGCAGAAATTAAATATGTATGCATAAAGAAAAAAGTAACGTTAATAAATGAAACCCAGCCTATGATTTTATTATTTTAGAATAAAAATGAGTTATTGCTGAAAATTAGGGAAGTAAAAAGTAAAAGGCCCAGGCCCAGGCCCAAGCCCAAGCCCAATTATTTGTTGTAAAAATGAATTTGAAGGATTCTAATTAATTATGTCCCCCACCAAATGCTTCAAATGCTTAAATAATTCCCTCTCATATGCATCTTAAACTTCAGACATGGCGGCCAGCAGACATACATATATGCATCTGTTCCCATCTTATAGCCATTTGTGAGCTAATAATTAAAAAAAAAAAAATTAAAAAAATGTGTAATGCAATAATATATTAATTAGACGTTTTAATATAATGCTAACCTTATATTATTATGTATATTTTTGTTCAAGGCATGATTATTTTGGTTATGGATTCATATAACCTAACTATTAGAACTGAATTGACCATACAACAACTGAGCTTTTATAGGTTGAGCCAAAATTGGAGGTTTCCATTTGGTGAGCCGGCTGCGCCTTATCCCTAATCCAGAACATTAATTTAATCAAATATTTATAATACTCAAACAGGATTACAAATTTGAATTTACCTATAAAGTCAGCTCCATGGCGTCCCCTGTTTCTTCATTCCACAGACTTGACTTGAAAACAAATATGGCTTCTGCTCAGCTCCTTCTCCTTGTGCCACTTCTTCTTCTCACTTCTTGTGTTGTTATGGCCTCTGATCCAAGCCCTCTTCAAGATTTCTGCGTTGCGGATGCCAATAGTACAGGTACTCTTCATATTGTGTTCTTAATCTTGGATTTTTGGTTAATGGGGTTGGTTGGTGTGTAACTCATGATTTTGGCAGTGAAAGTGAACGGCGTGGTGTGCAAGGACCCTAAGCTTGTGGCTGCGGATGATTTCTTCTTCAGTGGGCTTAACAAAGCAGCCAACACGTCCACCCCAGTGGGCTCTCGAGTGACGGCTGTCAATGTGGTGCAAATCCCTGGCCTCAACACGCTCGGCATCTCCTTGGCTCGTGTCGACTATGCTCCCTGGGGGATCAACCCGCCCCACACGCACCCGCGCGCCACCGAGATTCTCACCGTCCTCGAAGGCACACTCCTCGTCGGCTTCGTCACCTCCAACACCGAGAATCGTCTCTTCACCAAAGTGCTTTACAAGGGCGATGTGTTTGTTTTTCCGGTGGGTCTCATTCACTTCCAACAGAACATCGGGTACGGACCCGCCGTGGCTCTCGCCGCTCTCAGCAGCCAGAACCCGGGCGTCATCACCATTGCAAATGCAGTGTTTGGGTCTAACCCTGATATTCCGGCCAACATTCTGGCTAAAGCCTTCCAGGTTGAGGAGGCNCCCGGGCGTCATCACCATTGCAAATGCAGTGTTTGGGTCTAACACTGATATTCCGGCCAACATTCTGGCTAAAGCCTTCCAGGTTGAGGAGGCCACCATCACCAAGATTCAGTCCAAATTTTAAGCCCACTTCTTTAATGTTAAGCTGTGTTGTGTGCGTCCAATGTCAAATAGGCCCATTGTGTTGAGTTTCAATAATCATTGTGTTTTTAATTATTATTTTCGTTTGAGAGTGTTGTTTTGTTTGGTCCCCATATTTTGTTCAATAAAAACTGATTGATTATTCTATGCTTTACTATTATTCATTTTTTGAGCTTGTTTAATATGTTCTTAGAAAGGACCATACAACTCATTACAAGTAGTATAAAATATTTTGGTTTTATTAAATATTACTTTAATATTGTTGAACTCACCAAAAAAAAATTAAAAAAATCTAAATTTCTTAATTAAATTAATCTATCACGGCTCACATTAAAATAATATATAAAGCAGTTTAACCGAATTAGAGATGTCCATAGCGTGGGATGGAAATGGAGAAGCTTTCTTGTCTCAGTGTACTCCTACCTATTTCAATCTTCCTCTCTTCGAATTTTTTTTTAAAATTATTCATTAAAAGAATTATTTTAATGATATGTCCTAAAGATTCAACCAATTGTTAGCACACAATGGAAAGTAAAAGATGCACTCCCATTCAAATCAATAAAAAAAAATTGCAGCTGATAATCAAACAAATTAAGGACTCCTCACAAAATGAATACAAACAGAAACACACATCCAAGAAAATAAAAATTCAAAGATTTGTTCACAATCAGGAGAACTCAAAACATAAAAGTTGTTTAGAACTTGGCTTGAATTCCAGCGATAATGGGTTTATGAGTTTGGAAAGCCTTTGCAAGAACATCAGTTGGGATGTCAGGATTGGAGCCAAACACAGCATTAGCAATGGTAATAACCCCGGGGTTTTGGCTACTGAGCGCAGCGATAGCAACAGCGTGTCCGTGTCCGATGTTCTGCTGGAAGTGAATGAGACCAATGGGAAAAACAAACACATCACCCTTCTGAAGCACCTTGGTGAAGAGACGATTCTCGGTGTTGGAGGTGACAAAGCCGACGAGGAGAGTTCCTTCCAGGACAGTCAAGATCTCGGTGGCACGCGGGTGAGTGTGTGGCGGGTTGATGCCCCTCGGCGCATAGTCGACACGTGCCAAAGAGATGCCAAGAGTGTTGAGCCCAGGGATTTGAACCACATTCACAGCGCTCACTCGAGATCCCACTGGATTTGATGTGTTCCCTACTTTGTTGAGTCCACTAAAGAAGAAATCATCAGCCGTCACAGCTTTGGGATCTTTACACACACCTCCATTCACTTTCACTGCAAAAGCATAACCAAAAAACTAAGTTAAAATAACCTTTGAAAGCTACCCAGCTAAGCTAAGCCATCGAGTAAGAGGTTAGATGTTTGAAAGAATTACTTATCTACTTACCCATACTATTTGGATCTGCAACGCAAAAGTCTTGAAGAGGACTGGGATCCGATGCGAAAACAGCGACGACACAGGTTGCAATGAGAAGTTCCAAAATGATAGCTTTGGATGCCATGGCCAATGAAGCAATAAGGGAGAAGGATATATAATATATAGGTGGGCTTGCAGAAGAGAATTAAAGAGTTTGTGAAATGAGAATCCAAAAGGCTTCCTTTTATAGACAGAATATGGATGAAGGAAAGGTTGATGAATTTGAAGGAGTCTAATTTGGCCGTCCCACCATGTATGTTTGAAATGGTAAAATAAATCCTCTCCTCATATTCATTTTGAGATTCAGACATGGCGGCACTAGATATATATATATATACTTTAATGTTCTTAAGCTACGAAAAATTCTTCAGCCTCCCTTCCATTATTTAATAAAGCTTTCTGAATGATGTATAAAACGACATGTAGTCACCGCGCACCCAACATTCTATGATCTTTGTGGGGTACCCTACAACATGTTATTTTGTTGTACTGTTGAGCTTTTATTTGGAAAGGGAAATATATTTCACATGTAAAAGTGTTCTTCTTTTCTATGACTTTTTCTGTACACTGCAGGCCCTGAAGGCTAAGTTCATAAAAACATTGATTCAACAAGAAAATCTAAAGAAAGCTCAGAGATAATGGGAACTTGTTCCATAATTAATCTTTCTTGTACAGTAAACCAATGGTAACTTACAGGGCTGGCTGGTTTGATCCTAAGAGGTACTGAGATGGTGCTCTGTTTTGGTTTTTTTGTTTGGAAATGCAGGTAATTTCAAACCAGGAGGCTTGTCATTGCATCAGAGCAATGGCTAGGATGCTCAAAAGGCTTCAGAGGAGTTGATCAAAGAGGCTTTGTCTAAGAAGAGCTACGATGATATCTCCTGCACTGTTGTTACCTTCCACTGAACATCACCACGGCTCTTTAGATTTTCAGAGGAGTTCATGAAACGGCCATTGATGCTCAGAACAGCTTGGTTTTGACTCTAACATCTCTGGCTAATCACTTTCTTCTTAAAATGTGAAGAACAACTACTTGATATAAGCAGCAAAACTGTACTTCAAATCACTTTCTAGATGATAGCAGACTCAACAAAATAAATGATATTTGGAGGAAACTGAGCAGAATTTGAAAGATGTTTATGAAGAAATGCAACGACGATTAGCAGAAGACACCCATTGCAAGCAGAGAAGCCTATCGTGTATGACAAATTACATTTTGAGCAATACAATAATGCAGATATCAGTAGAGAGCTACAAGGAAGCAGGAAAATCTAAGATTCATACTGCTATAGTGGAAGAACAAATCCGAAAGAATATGACAAAGAAATAAAGATTTAATTGAATATAGGCAGTTGGCCTTACTAGTTATGTGACCAAATCCATTAGGATAAGTGATCAGTTGGAGTTGAAGCTTTCAAGGTGGAGCTTTCTTCTTCCCGATCAACTTCTACCCTCTGTTCCTCAGCTTGGGCTCCTTCTGAGTTTACTGTGCAAGAACTTTGAGCATCATTGGTGCGGATCCAAGCATCATGGAGTTGCAGAGCAAATTCTAGGTGCCATAGAACTTCCCCCATTGTTGGACGAATCTTGCCTTCATCAGCAAGGCATTTTTCTGCTATCTCTCCAAATGTTTTAAGAGACTCAGGGCAATACTTGTCTTGGAGATGTGAGTCTATGATAGTGTGCAGCAACTTTTTGCGCTGCCATTTCATTGCCCATTCTGCAAGATTTATCTGATCCTTGGGCAAAGTTGGGTTTATAACAGCTCGTGCACAAACAACTTCTAACAATACCACACCAAAAGAATAGACATCAGATTTTTCACTCAACTGCTGGCGCCTGAAATACTCTGGATCGAGGTAGCCAAAGCTGCCCTTAACTGCAGTACTAACATGGGTATGATCCAAAGCAGGACCTGTTTTTGAAAGACCAAAATCAGACATTTTTGCAACAAAGTTCTCATCCAAGAGTATGTTGGTCGTCTTCACATCTCTGTGGATTATTCCTCTCTCAGCTCCTGTGTGAAGGTAATGGAGTCCCCTGGCTGCACCAATGCACACTTCCAATCGCTGCTTCCATGTCAAAGGTGGGAGATCACTCCCAAAGAGATGGCTTCTTAAAGTGCCATTCGCCATGTATTCGTAAACCAAGATCATTTCCTTTTGCTCGTCGCAAAAGCCGATCATGGAGACCAGATGCCTATGCCTAAGTTTAGAAAGCATTTCAATTTCGGTCTCGAACTCGGCAAGTCCCTGCTGAGACTGCGGGTTTGCTCTCTTGATCGCCACAAGAGTACCATCATCAATCTCCCCTCTGTAGACCTTACCAAAACCGCCAACTCCGATCATCAGAGCTTCATCAAAGTTATCTGTTGCTGCAAGAATCTCTGCTAATGTAAACCATTTGCCAACTCTGGTAGATGGCAAGGTCCCAAATACACTTTGGCCTCCCCCCAAGGTGCTGGTGACAGTGGCCCCATGACTGGATCCTGCTCTCCACTTAGAAGAGTTCTTCTTAGTAAAATTCCTCCTCCGGTGTCTGCAGAAATAGATGGTGAGAATGACAATAACAGCAAGGAAAACAACAGATGCCAAACCTGCTCCAATGCCTATCCAAAGAATTTGAGATTTCGAGTTTCCCATGGACTCTTCCAAGGCATTAAACCTGTCAATGAACGCAAGATTCCCATTTTGACTCAGCTTAAATATTTCCAGACCATTCAAGAGAGCATCTGTTCCGGCAGCACCTGCAGCCGTATCAGGACCTAGTTGAATCCAAAGGGTGTTGATTTTGGACGATATTGGTTCAAGAAAATCCACATGATATGCTCTGTTCATCCCCCCCGCTCGTACAAACACATCAAAACTCTCAACTGCAGTTCGATTGTTTATATAAATTTTAAAAACCCTCTCTCTTGCCTTGTCATACAGCAGCTCACAGAAATGTAATCTAATCAAATATTCGAAACCAGGATGAACTTCAAATTTCCACGACATGTTGAATCTTTTCTCGAGCACTTCAGTCTCGGACATCGTTCTGGCTGTTTCATACACAGGGAGAGGAGCTACAATGGAGTCATTCATGGAAGCATACGTTACATTAGAACTGTTATGTATCTCCGACCCAGCATCTGCTGTAATCATATAACTCGAGTCCACTTCCCACATTCTCCAAAGATTTGAATCTTGAGTGTGCTTGATCACCGAACCTCCAACATTCAATCTGTACATAGTTTCAGCTCCCCTTTCACTCACATTCAAACTAACAGCACTTCCACCCACCTTATCAATCGAACCTGCAAAAAGCTCATTCACCAGGGGGACGATTTCAATAGCATTAATGAACCCAAATGATCCTCCAGAAGGGGAGAACTCAAGAACAAATGCTTCTGAATTGACAGAAATAATGAACTCTTTAATCAAAGAGAATGAACTTGAATTGACCCCAGAACGCTGAAACTCCATATTCTTATATGCAATCTCATTGGGAACGCTGAACTCTGAAACCAGTCTAAGACCATTTGCTGAGACAGAAAATGATGACTCGTTCACATTGAAGTTCTCAAAAGGAAAGGGGCAGAAATGGAGGCGAACCAAATGATTACCCCAAACGCCTTTAAAAGTATAGTTCAGGGAATTAGTAAATATCCGAGCAGTTTTGTACAGCGGCTCAAAGACTGAATCGCCTTTTAAAGTGTCAGTGGAGGCATTGACATTAGCACCAAGATTACCCACGGAAAAGTTCACTTCAGAAGTCAGGTCGCCAATCCATTTCCGCCCATCAGCAGTTTCGTTTGAGCTTGAGCCACAGTTGATGAAAAGAGAATTGGTTTTGGCGTCTCCAGTTAGTAGATACTCAGAAATTATCAGAAGTAGTAGAGGAATCAAGAATTTCCGGATTTGAAACTTCCCCATCTTCCCCAATAAACGAAATCTGGTCTTATAAGCTCTTTCAATATGAAGAAAGAAAATACCAACTATGATTCAGCCAACACTCATGAACAAACAGGAATCATAAACCCATCAAAACCCATTCAGTAATTGAGTGTCCCAACTCCAATAGTAACTTCAACTGCAAGAATATTGTATTACCTCTAAGACATAGGAATCATCCTTCATTTCTTACCAACAGCCTCAGCTAACTGGCAGATCTGAACAACAAGAACTCGGAGGGGAAGGGTCTCAAACAGGATACAGAAACCAAAATAAACAGAGAAGGAAAAAAAAAACAAACAAACCCCCACACGAAAATCAAGGAAGGAGCATTGAAGTGGGTTTTCTCTCCAACAAAAAAGAGAGAATTTAGAACATGGGTGGTTGTTGCTGGAAACAGATAGAAGGGTCGATACGATATTGCTTCGTTGCCATATCTTCTTCCTCACCAAAGAGCCAAAAGATCTGACACCATTGAAACGCACGCACGAAATACAAATTCCCGGAAAAGTAATGTGTGAAGTAACCGAAATGCAAAGTTTTGACTGTCTTGTTTCTCTCTCACAAAAAGCTTTACTTTATGGCGTTGTGTCTTGGTATGGAGGAGGCAGGTTTTGGGTTGCCAGAGATGGGGCTCCATTCCATTATTTGCGAGGTGGGTCACATGCTTGTGTCTGGAGGAAGATGAGCAAAGCAATTATTCTTGCGGCATTTTCTCAAAAACTACCATTCTCTTCCCACTTAAAGCCATAAAATAAAGGCCTTTTTTTTGCTTATCTTTTGCCATTCCGTACCACATGGTACCTCTAATTGTCCTCACTCTTCACTTACCTTCAAAATCCAGTCTTGATTTTATATCCAGCCATTGCCTTCCACTTTGCTGTCACTTCTCATTTCTACCACTACATTTGAAGTTCTTTTCCGCTTCATTCTTGGCCTCGTATGAATATGGATGAATCGAGGTCATAACTCATTCTACAAAATGAGAGTAAAGATTGATTCAAAAATATTTATACTTTTCTTGGCTGAGACTATTTTCAGCGAATATTATATTATAGAGTCAAAAATTAAATCAAAATAGTGCATCGGCCACTTTTCTCTTAAAAAAAGGTTAATATTTTGGCTCATAGTGTTGATAGCAGGACTATGCATATTCCAATAGAGTAGTTGATGGGAACTTAAGTTAGCTCATACATTTATAAATGATTTTTTTTTTTTAGGGATATTTAGTTCCTAAACTTTTAAAAAGCTTTTCCTAAGTCTTGAAAGTTCATTTTGTATCTCATAGATTGATGAGCTTTAAAATGTCTAATATAATCTTAAACTTTCAATTTTAGTTCTAATAGGTACTGACATATTAAAAAAAACTTAAAAATAATTTTATATTAAATATAACCCTAAACTTTCAATTATTTAGTATGAATTTTTAAAAATATCTTATTGTTGAATATTTTATGCCAAGCAAAATCACACCCGCAAGGTGTCACATTTTAATATAGTACTATGAGTGTTAAGTATTGGCTTTTGACCTTTAATTTTTCTTAGCCGGGTGTGTTCTTTTCATTAGCGTACTAGCTCCAGATAAGTGGTCGAAGCTTGTTGCAATAGGCGTTGTGTTGGCTCGTTGTCTTTCTTTTTTCTCTTCAATTCTTTTTTTTGCATCACTTGGGCTCTTCAAATCTTGACTACTAATCACATTTTTTTTCTCAACCATTCCTCTGATTGAACTTCAAATGCTCAAAATCTACACACACACAAAAAAAAAAAAAAANAAAAAAAAAAAAAAAAAAAAAAAAAAAAAAAAAAAAAAAAAAAAAAAAAAAAAAACATGAAAGTCAAATAACATCTCAAAACTAACAATAACTAAGGTATAAGAATAGTTCACTACATGCGCTATCAGGAATAGATACTAAAATAAGAGAATGGTGACACCCATTAAATAAAATATTGAATTTTTTTTAGTACAATGATAGATTTTAAGCATAGATGTTTAAAAAAAAGCCAATCATGATAAAATAAACAGCCCCCTTTCCACCAACAGACAAATTAGTATAATTTTTTAAAGAGTCAACACATTTTTATATTCAAGCTGGACCCAATCCCATACACATGGCTTTACTTACTTTATTTCCATGATCGTTTTAATAATTAGATTTTGAATCCAAAAGAGGTTTACCTCGAATTCAGCAAAGCAAAGCCCTTGTTTGTTTCCATACAACGTTCCAAATCTCCAGATCAACTTCACTTCTCTCTCTCGTTCCCGTCTCCAACAAACTCTTGCATACATACAGAAATTGTCATCCAATCAAAAATACATAATGTCTAGACACCGACTGGAGGTCGGTGCTACCAGAACGAACTAATAAGATAAAAACATAGGCTGAGGCTGCAATATTCCAAGAGATCAAAGAGTGAAATATGGTGGACAAATACAACTTTCGTAAATTTCGTTAAAAAAATAATTAATCACTAGAAACAAACCACATCAAAGAGAAAGTCAGTGGAATTTCATATGCAAGTATTAATCACGAATGGACAAAAGAATGCAAATCAGCTATGAAATGGAAGTGTCCCAAAAATGGGACAGTTCTGGCAATCGGTGGCCCTTCACTTGGCTAGACTTCTCCATCACAATCAAAGCTCCCTCCATACACAGATGCCCCAACATTTAAACAAAAGAATACCAAGTCTTGTCGGATCCATCCACATTTTATATAGAAAACCCCGACTTTTTTCCCTTCATTATTCAGATTCGATTTGATATGCCAACAACTATTGATTATTTTACAATTCCATTATTGTGTTTAAGATTAGTTCTGAAAAAGGGAAAGGAACAGGGGAGGTTATTAAAAGCCTAAACCCAAACTTGTCTCCACAGCATGATTTTGACTCACAAACAACACCTACAGGCATTAAGCTAAAGAAACAATGAAATCACCGACACTGTCCCTAACTTAACAACTTGCAGATTCCACNGCATTAAGCTAAAGAAACAATGAAATCACCGACACTGTCCCTAACTTAACAACTTGCAGATTCCAAATTGATCACAAAACTCCATTCGTATAAGTGGCCAACTCTCTAGTCTATGATTAACTTTCTCCATCTAGTGAAGGAGACAGATGAAGTGTTCTAATTCATGAATTTCGACCCCAATCATAGCCATATGTTGAAAAAAGAACATGAATGTTCTATGTATTGACTATTCTTTTATTTGATTTACTGGATGAAAGAACCTTTACAACAAAGGAAAGAGAGAAAAGAGAACTATGACAGACACTAAACATCTAACAAAAAGAACCCTAAGGGTTAAACTGAAAAGGAGGAGCCTACAAGCCCCGTGACAAAAAGATTGGCTTATTTTATACCTACAAAAATCGTGTTCTCCAATCTATATTGCTGTTGTGTTAATCCCATTTCTGCCCATAGATTTTCTCAGGTTAACGTCCGATGAGATTGGGACTGGTAACTGAAGTTTTGAGAGCATGGGTTTTTTTGCCTCCACGCAGCTAGTTAACTATCTACTTACAGTTGTTCCTCCCTTTCTGGAGGCGATGTATAGCTTAGAAATAATGTGTTTCCAGAAATCCTGCATTGCAAAACATGCAGCAGGGAACTCACAGCCTTTTACCTGTCCAATGAAAACAAACCGAAAAGAAACGGTATGATGATTGTTTCCCAGAAACCCCAATATGCACAATAATCTATTGTATTTATCATCTTCCAAATGAAATTCATTCAAAGTTGCATCTCAATTACAAGGTACTGCATCGCTAGAAACTCAATAAATAGGGTAGAAATGGATTAGGATGTGTCTATTTGATTATAGATGTTACCTCTGTCAAAAAGCTTCCGTCATATCTCCACTCAATTCTCTTTTTACAAGCTTCATGATCTTAACAATCTATAATCGAAAAGAAAATCAAAGTACAAATTATTGACAAATTTAAGACATTAGCGAATATAGTTATATATACACACACACACTTAATCACAGAAGATCCATAGCTTATTTTACTCCAAGCTTGTGCAAGTTAGATAGCCAAAAGAACCCCAAAGTAATTGTGGTAATGTGAAAAAAAATGTATTTAAGGATCAAGCTTAACAGGGGCGTATGCAAGAATAAAGAAATCAACTAAAAATTGAAGGACATGCAACTTACTCCAGGATAATGTTTCAATATTGGTGAATAACGATCAAGCTCAATGTGCATATTTCCAAGAAGTCTTAAAAGAGCAGCAACCTCATCCCCCAAAAGATCGACCTGAAACAGAAAAGCAAACCAATAGCTGTAAGCCTGTAACAGACGTAGTGAGAGAATAACAAGAGAATAACAAGAGAACAAACACCATATCCAGAGAAAATGAAGATCCAATACGTAAACCAGAAACAGCAGAATTTCAGAACAACAGCTTAGTAATAATGAGGCTTCTTCTAGACGTCTTTCAAGCAACCAAAACATTTGGACGTTCCTTTAGCTTTAAATTTATTAAGCATGCATTCCTTTCTTTTAATTAATTGTGGAGAACTTAGAACTATTACATTAAAAATAATAATAGGTTCTTAAAACTCTTGGAAATAATATCTTAGAAGCCTGAATCATTTATTGAGAAAATGGGTTTCAAACATAAAATTAATAGGAATATTAACTCTCAGAGTTAATCAAATGGTAATACTACTCTAATTTCTAAAGAACGGAAGAACCAGAAAATCATTGTAAAAAAGTAGACATAAATCGTGCATCACAACTGGCGGCATGTATAAGTTCCATAAGCGAAAATTCAATATCAGAAAATAGAACAAACAAATTGGTTCACTTGGAAAATCTGCTTTAGTACCTCAGCTTCAGCCTTTTGAAGGTCAGAACACCTCTTCTCAAGCTTCTGCTTGTAGAGCAATCCTTCCCTTTTCACCGTAGAGGCTTTCTGGATAAGTGACTTTGTCTCAGAACTCAATCTTTCCAACCTGAAAGCAAAACAACATATTAATGGCTTCGGAGCATAAATTTTAGCACGGAACATTTAAACCAAAAAAATATACAGGGCTAATTAAGAAGAGTAACAAGGACTAGTAATTTTTATTCATTTATGAGGCAAAATAAGAGGTTAAGCATTCCAGTGAATGGACAATTAAATGGAGAGGTAGTAAGGAAATGGCAGAAGCTAGGGGAAGAAAGAAATCATATCGGGATCAGTCTAGCTCATGCTCATGCTTATAAAGAACGAATATTGATCTAAAAACTTAAAGAAACGAGCTTCTTAACAAGTTTCTCATTTAATCAAAACATGGAGTAACAAGAATCTTGACAATGTTATTTGGTTTGATTAAAACGTGGAGCGATCAATCATCAACTGATTTAGCTTATATGAGCAGCTTTTTTAGCGATAACAAAATAAGGCTGTGAATAATTTCATATTGGTTAAGGACCTTTAGGCTCTCATCACAAAGTATCAAAAGGAAGAAAAAGAACCAAACTCCATCGTGTTTTTCAATTCAAGATAATAAACATAAAAAAAGAAAGCATTCCTGAAAAAAGTGATGATATTCTACACCAGGTCTAAAAGAATCAGTTACTTCATGTATGTGATTAAAAAGAAGTTACTTAGTACGTGAATATGAAGGTAAAATCTCAATATGAGAAGGAATGATAATGGGTCTAATGCCAAAAGAAGACAAATGTATAGTCGAGAACTTCAAAAACATTTTGAAATAAAGTTAGGTGTCTTAATAATAAACTTGGGGGCATGGTGTGCTACAACTCCACCTCGATATCCAATCCTTCCTCATAGACTCCTGTCAGAAGGGCATAATTAATCGAGGAAAATGTGGTATGTTAACAGAAAAACTGCAATCCAGCCATGACACAAACTGACATGGTATTTACATCCCACAAAGAAACAACCTACTAAAGTAACCCCATCTCCCACCTCCGGGCCACATGAGCAGGGGTAACTAAGGTAAGATCAGAAGACATGGTCTTAGCTTCCCGCTAGAAGCATAAGCATCAAGCATAGCCATGCCAGTGACAAAGAATAAATTGAATACACAATTTTGAAGATTACCAATAATCCAAGTTGCAACAACAATATCAGAACAAACTATCAAAGTATATGTCAAGTACCTTCCATTGTTCCTTGAAATATAGTCAATCACTCTATGTTCAAAATCAAAAACTTCTTTTAATAATTCCTGGACAACAAAAATTACTGATTCCATCTGCTTTCTAGATTCCTTTTCTTTCTCCTCAACCAATAACTTAGTCTTCTTATTCTCTGACACCATGGCAGCAAGCATCCTCCTCTCCTCATCAACCTTGCTAAATTCTGCCATTGCTTGCTCAAAGTTCTGTTTTGATTCACATGTTTCCACCTCAAGTAATCCAACTTTTTGTATGGCCTCTGTCAATTTAAGCTTTGTAATATTGAGCTCTTCATGACTTTTCAAAATCATTATTTCCTGCCTATTGGTCTGATCCTTCAATGAGCCAACCTCTTCATAAGCTAAAGCCAGCTTCTCTCTCTCTTTCTCTAATACAAAAGTTATTTCTTGCACAAGCTGTTCTTTTTCTTTTAATGATGCTCTAAATGATATCAGTTCTGCTTCTAACATCTCTTTTTCGGAAACCTCTACTCTTAATGCCTCTCCAGAATGTAACATCTCCTTTTCTAGGGACAGTCGAGTACTCATCTCTTCCATATATCTGTTGTTCAAGCTAGTCATTTTCTCCTCAGCTTCTTTCAAGGATTCTTGTAAAACCACTCCTAGAAGACCCTGCATAGTGATGGATTCCTCATCCAAATGTTCATTTTCCGACGTACTAGCAAGCTCACCAACGAAAGATGCTCCTTCAAAGATAGTTTCATAAACTCCCTGCATGATATCATATCTCCAAGCTGACTCCTCAGTGGCACATCTGACTTGGTCCATCATGTCCCTTAAAAAGCATTTAAATATATCCTGACAAATTGAGGCTTCAAATTGTGCATCCTGCATCTCACATTTATTTTTTTCGATCGTAGTCAATGACTCAGAAACTAAAAGAGAATATTGAGACATTTTCTCAGCATGGCTTGAAACTTGAGAAGACAAACACTTAACCTCCTTTTTCTTTTCTCCAAGCAAGTCCTTAAGGTGGTGATTTTCTGAAATAAGCGACTCCAGTCTATTCCTCATTGTGCCTAGGCTCTCATCATTAGCACTAGACGACCGTAGCTTCTCATTTTCCAAAAGAAGGTCATCTAATTTTAGAATAATGTCAGGGATTTTTCTCCTTAGTATGTCAAACTCTTTATCCTTCTTTAACAAAGATGACTTCTCTCTTTCTTTCAGAAGTACTCTCTTGAGAATGAAATTTTCTTCGGTAATTTCATGTACTTGGGACTCATGGTTTCTACTCATTTTTGTCATCACAGTGTTAAAATGATTAATTAATTCATCTTTTTTCATATGATTCAGACGACTAGGATCCACATTCTCAGGAAGGTTCGTCTTGGACATTTCATGTTTGCCATTTCCTTCCCAATGCAAAGTCGACGGATTCATATGACTACTTAATAACTTCCGGTGAGAATGATCAGAATCCATGGAACTACAAGAAATCAAATGTCCAACTTCAGAAGGACATAGTGATTTTGAAATTTTATCTAATTCTTGACGTAAACTTGAGATTTCTTTCATCTTTTCAGCTGATATCTTTCTTTCATTACTCAAAATTTTAGCATTTTGGTCCCACAATTTCTCCTCAAACTCTTGTTGGATACTCCAGATATAATTTCTGATCACCATGCCTTCAATATCTGCTAGGTACTCCTGCTCAACTTGCCACTGACCAAAAGATGCTTTTGACAATTGAACTATATCTTCCACCTGATTATAGAAAGTATCTAAATTATCTTGAAGATCATCAACTATTTTTCCAACATCAATATATCTACAAGATGCTTTTTCTTGTAGTATACCACTCAATCCAAGTCCAACCAACTCAGAGCCTGAATTGATCTTTCTACTTGAATTGCAACCTCTTATTCCATCAATTTCTTTCTTTAGTTTCTTGAAGTTTTCCTTAGCTGTGTTCCTTAGACTGCACATCGATTCTCTCATTTCATCGTGCTCAAAGAAAGCACCACAGATGCTGTCAATCCTGTCACATTCTGTACTTTTTAGCTTACACAACCTCAATGGAGACGTCATAAACTTAGTCTTCTCAGAATCCAAGAGGTAAGAATGCATTATTTCCTTCAATTCAGACACCTCCAATTCTTTCTGAGTGATTTTCTCATGCGCCTCCTGAGAAACTGCATTTACCATACCTTTGATGACAGAGTCACTTACCATCCTTGAAATGGTCAACCGGTCATTAATGTCTTGCCAATACGAGTCAAAATCCTCGAGGAAGTCATCACCCAGATTATCATCTTGTTTATCACTTCCGGTTAGCTGCATGTTACCGTTATCCTCCAAAGTCGCATTAGCGTCCATATCGTTGTATACTTGCAATGGTATCCTGATGAGGAAAACAAGAAAACTCATGCGTTATTGAGCTAAACCAAAATGCAATGAACACGGTCGAACGGGAAGGGAATGAACCATATCGTAGAAGAGTCCCAACCTGATCACTGGGAAGATGAATGAACGCGAAACTAAACTCTACTCTTGTAATGACATCGAACTTTCAGAAAGGAGGAAAAGGGGTGAATGGTATGATACTAAAATGGCTTTCCTCATCAACATTGGCCAAAATTTCAAACATCCCTTTCCCGAATACTTCATTGGCAACTGAGCAAGTGCTCGATAACCAAGAGGTAGCAACAACAATTCAAGTCGAACCGTCTACGTCTCTCCAACTCGAGCACAGAAAACTACTCCAAATACCAAAAAAAGCTAAAACACCGAAAAAGAAATATACATTTGGTACTTACTGTTGAAGCAGAGCAGAAGTGAAGTGGTGGAGAAATAAACGGTGAACAGCTTCTGGAAACCTCAAGACGACAACGAAGAGAATGTTCCCGGGTCCCCCAATGGTGAACCAATAATTGGAATTGCCTTTTTCTGTTTATCAGCGAAGCTAAATTAGGGTTTTGCAGAGGAAAAACGAAAGCAAGGTGGAAGAGAGGGAATCTTTGAGCGGGAGAGGGAAAGTAGAGACAAGAACTGGGCCCTCCGAAAAGTCGGTATTTACACGATGTGCCCCATATAAACTGTAAATTAAGATTCTGGTAACTGATGTAACAGGTGTGTACACGATTCATAATTTGTTCCTATTTGGATATTTTTTATTTTTTATATTTTCCTTCCTTTTCTTTTACCGTCATCGATTAAGAAATTATTTTAATATTTTAATATTAAACTCTAATTAATTATATCGATTAATTTAAAATTTTATTAATATAATAATATCCCTACAAAAGGCCGCATAGGAAAGGCCCAAATACAGGTGGACAACATTTGTGGGCCAAGCCCAGTCCATCAAAAGGCCCAGTTTCTGGATCCACGTGGGAATCGAAATAATTCTTTATTTTATTCATTAAAAGAAAAATGTTGTGAAAATAAATAGGATGATTAATTAGTAGTTGGGCAGCAAACTACTCAGGGGCGTATCGGAGCCTTCTGGAAAAATGGAAATGAAGAACACAAATTACAAAAATAATTTAAATATGAGATAATGAATAATTAATATTTTTTGGTGTGTTGGCTAAAATATGAAATGACAGCTGGCTATAATTTATATTAAAATTATATAACTAATTAAAATATAATAATTTTGATTTATTATTAATAATAATCTCAGTTACTTCAAATAAGATATATATAAATCTTATATAATATCCAAAGTTGGAAATTAAATACTTTAGCCTTCTAAAAACCACCAACGGCCGTTACCGAAATTTTGAATTACTTCAATTGCCACCTCATCAGACATCCATTCATTTCATTTTCCAGAAAAATTCCTACTCCTTCCATGTATTTATGCCCTTCATAATGTTCTTGGCCCCTACACCATCAACATTGCCCCCATTCAATTCTCTATATCTTGTGCAACACATTTCCTCACACTCATTCTAGTTCATCTTCTTCCTTGCTCGAGAAGAGTTCCTGAAAATGGCGCACCCAATAAACCAGGCCAACGAGAACAGCCCCTATGGAGGCCTAACCAGGGAACAGTTCTACAAGAAACACAATGTTACTCACCATGAAGCCTTCATTCTCAATGCCCAGGAGATGAAAATCTTCACTCAGTCATGGCGACCTGTTTCTGACTCAGAGCTCAAAGGGGTTGTCGCCATGGTCCATGGCTACACCTCTGACAGTGGCTGGATGTTTGAGCTCACTGCCGTTGCCATAGCCAAAGCTGGGTTCCTTGTTTGCTCTCTCGACCTTCAAGGCCATGGCCGATCCGACGGCGCCCCTGGTTCGATCCCAGACATCGAACTACTCGTTCTCGACTGTACTCTGTTTTTCGACTCTGTTCGAGAACAGAATCCTACCCTCCCTGCTTTTCTGTACGGGGAATCGCTAGGCGGTGCGATTTCGATCCTGATTTGCTTGAAGCAAGAGGGGGTTTGGAGCGGAATCGTGTTAAACGGCTCCATGTGTGGAATCTCGGCGAAATTCAAACCGATTTGGCCATTGGAGAAGCTTCTTCCAATAGCAGCGTCTTTAGCGCCGTCGCTGCGATTGGTGTTATCAAAGCCCCACGCAAGCAAGTCGTACAAGGAGGAGTGGAAGAGGAGATTGGTGGCGAAAAACCCGAACCGACGATTTTCAGGAAAGCCACCAATGGCGACAGCATTGGAGTTTCTCAGAGTGTGCGAGTACATAAAAATGAACTGCCATGAAATCAGGGTTCCAATGTTGATGGTTCACGGGGAAGACGATGTGGTTTGCGACAGCGAGTCGGCGAGATTTGTGTTCGAATCGGCGGCGAGTAAGGACAAGACGTTGAAGGTTTATCCAGGAATGTGGCACCAGTTGATAGGCGAGGCGAATGAGAGTGTGGAGATTGTTTATACCACCATTTTCAACTGGTTAGTGGATAGAGCAGAGAAGGCCAAGGCCAAGAACAAGAACAAGAACACCAAAAAGTGAATAATAAGTGCCTAAATCAATGTGTGTCCAGATATTTTTGATGTGTGGTGAGAGTTGGAATGGGACACAGCATTTCCATTACTTTCTTTGTTTTCAACACCACCAACCATCAAATGTATTGTACTATGACTTATTAACTTTTCATCAAACTCCCAACAACATGTGTATGTCCTATTTTCCAAGCCTAAGCCTAGCATCTTTGCTGGCACAGTGCCTCGTGTCCACCCTCTTCGAGATTCAGCCTCTTTGTTGGCACATCGCCCACTGTTTAGCTCTTATTCCATTTATTAGCCCAAATCCAGCCGATATTGTTTTTTATATACTTTTTTTTTTCGACTGTTACAAAATAAATTTAAATGTGCAAACATGCAACTAACATAAGGCAGAAATTCTCGACCAAGAGATAAGATTAAATGTTCAAATCTCCCACTCCACAACTTTTATGTAACACAAGCCTAGAAGTTCAATCATCCATTTAACTCATCTCATTGATGTAATCTAATTTAAAACACACAATTATCTTCATCATCTAAATCACCATCAAAGACGCCATATAAAATTGTATGATAAGTTGCAACTGTGAAAATATTGTAAATGGCAGCAAGGGAAAGAAATAATGGGTTTTATTAGATCGATAAATACAAACTATTTATACTTTCCTAATGGAATTTCTTTTGGGAAGAATTTAAAAATGATCACATTAACTAAATGTCAAGAACATGAATTTAAGTATAATCAGAAGGCGTTCTCCCTCGACTTAGCTTTTGCAGCTTCACCAGTTGCATTTCAAAGGGTGCTACGCAGTAATCCAAACTGAGATATTACCTCATTTCGAATTGCGTCTCTTTTCAACTTTCCCGTTGTAGTGACTGGAAATGGCTTCCCCCACTTGAAAAACTCCTTTGGTATCTTGAACCTTCAAACAATAAAAGTAGATTATGGCAAAGCATGCTCAAAGTCAAAAATATATCAAAGAGAGAAGTGGAGAGAGTAATTACCCAGTTAAGTTACAGTCCTTGCAATGTTTACGAAGAATTGCGGTAGATAAATGCTGTTTAATCTTTCCATCAAGAAGTTCACGACTGGTTTCATGCCACTGCCAGTCCTCTTCTAATTGAACACAAGCCACAGCCTTCTCTGTCAAACGAGAATCAGGAATGCCCACCACAGCACAGCCTTTAACTCCGGGATGTTGCAATAGAATTCTCTCCACCTACACCACCAAGACAAGTATAGTCTAAAAATGGACTAAATTTAAATTAATTTCAATGAATTTGTGATCACACATCAACAATCATTCCATTTGTGTGTCAACATCTTATCAGCTTTCTCAAACCTATTCTTATTTACCTCAGCAGGCGGACACAGACACAATTTGAGTTCTTAGGATCTCATGTGATACTCAAGTATTATAAACAGAAAATGAAATGAACTTACATTGAATACAGATATAAAATTAGGATAGGACTATGAAAATGATGTACGAGTTCAACTTCCTCTTTACTAACCCTCAGCCCTGGCTTCAAATGCCCAAAATTAGTAGCTAAAAGATTAGAGAAATTCATGCATGACTTCTTATGGAAAGACATGGATAAATCAGAGGGTTCAAATTTATTTAACTGGAATATTAACTCTGTTCAGATCCAAAAGAGATCTCCTAAACTTATGATTTCCCCTAGGTGGTGTGTCATGATTAGATTCGATTGAAAAAACCATCATCATTTATTCTTTCAATGCTCTTTCGCCGACGCTGAGGGTCCAAGATCCTAAATTCTTTGGGTTGCGGTGGTGATTCCACAAAGACTGTAAGAATGCAATGCTTCAAGTTATGGATGGGTCTCCTTTCCGTGGGAAACCTTCGGTTTTATGGTTCAATGTTGTGGCTGCTACGCTCCGGAGGTTGTGGTTCGAAAGGAAGAAGAGATCGCCTCCTCCCAAGAGGCTACATACAAAAACTTTTCCAATCATGAAGAATTAAAGAGATAGGGAAGTTAGAAAAAAAACTGTTGCTATGGCACACAAAAAAGAACATCTGTAGAAAGACTATCGGGGTTAGTAATCCTATCTTCGAAGAGCCTATGATCTCTTTCCCACCAACATTCCACAAAAAAAAGCTCTAGCCGCATAGCCCCATATGATCTTCATTTTCCTTCTTAAACACCAGCCACTAAGGGCTTCCACCAGCCAGTCATCAGTTTCTTGAGGAAGCTGCAGGGAATGAAAATGTGGTCTAACGACTCCTAATTTAGGCAAAGATTACAAATCGAGGATACATGGGTCTTTAGGCTTCTATGAGCAAGAGACCAGAGGAAAACCTTCACTTTTTTGGTTCAAACCGCTGAAGTTCAAAGGGGTTTTCCAAGGAAGATATGATATCAAACGATTTTTAAAAAATGGAATTCGTGAAGAAAGATCCCGAGGGCTGTATGGACCACAACAGCTTGTCCTCTTCCGCCCTTGCTTATTTGATTCACCAGCCCAATCCAACTTTGTAATTCCCTATCGAAGAGGCCACTTTTCTGACCCAAGTCTCATCCTCTTTGGTTTTCATTTCAACAAAGCAGCAGCAATTGTAGAATCTCTCTTCAAAGAAATAGCAACGAGGTCTGGGAAGTCATGTTCTAGGGTGCTTTGACCTACCCAACGATCCTTCCAAAAATCTGATATGATCCCCATTGTTAGCCATAAATCTGGCAAATTTTAAGAACGATGCAACATTCTTAACTATATCGAACCAAGGCCTTCCTACTTCCTTTAGAAGGGTCTCTCCCATAAATACTAGCGATCACCTCCTTCCAAAAGATATCATTTTCTTGAGACAACCCCCAAAACCATTTCATAAATAGAGCAAAGTTTCTATTTTTGAGAGTTGATGCCCAGCCCCCCCATAATGAATAGGAAGAGTTCCTGTTCAGACTTTTAATAGAGCATGGAAGCATGGGACGGGGGGTGATAGAGGTTTTCATCCCTTTTGAAACTAATGTAATCAATGAGATGTTACCTAATCAATAGAAAGCATGGAAAAAGGGGCTGAGTTACCCCAAAAGAGTGCCTAATTAAGATCGTAAGTGTCCATCTTGTTAGGTTGTACAAAGCCTATGATCTAGCCAGAAGCCTGTAATCTATCACTCATTCTTGTTAATATATATCAAATATTTCAAATAATAAGATAGCATAAATAAAATGCTATACCCTATTATCAAGTCAACTAAACCATACCTACAAGTTTGTCCAAAGCTCGTGAGCCTAAATCAACTTGAGATTTATGGGACCTCATTTCATAGGCACAGCTTGCTATCACTCTTAACAACCAATTCATAAAATTCTGGAGCTCAATTAGTATTTAGCTAACTCACCAAAAAGTTGTTGCATATCTGGTTTTTGTTTCTTCTCAACTCTCTTTTGTCGATGACGAGCATTATATATGGTCTTCATTGTGCTAGCATTTCGAGCATCTCGACTCTTCAATGTGCTCAATATATCTTTAGGGCGGACTGATGAGTTAGACAAGTTCATCAAGATTTCATTCTCTTCTTGCGATAATCTCCCTGCAAATGAATGTCCTTCCATATTCTTATTTGCTACGTGATTATGTACCCCACATACTACTTTGACCATCCAATCACCATCTGTGGTCAATTTTTGACCTTTCAATAAAAAAGGGCATCCACATTTTTTGGTTCCAGTAAGCTTGCGAGCTCCTTTGTCTTCTAAAACTTCCAATTTTGATAACCGTCTATAACTCCCACTTCTCTCACAACCAAAAGAAATTCTAGGCCTCCTACCATTCACGCCTGCATCAGATGTCTTTATGACTATAACCAATCCATTTCTCTTTCCAACCTCTCGTGTCCAATTAATTAAAGCTTCTCGACTTTTGAATATCTGTAGAGCAATGAAATTATGATAAAAATAATTTACAATCAGCATAAATAATTTAAATCATAGTTCAACGTATCTTAATGTCACTTATCTGACCTCATTTGTGGTAAACTCATTTGAGTAATCTACTTCACAAGATGAATCAATATTAGTGTAACTAGTAGACGAATGCCCCTGCAATAGTTAAATTTGTTTAAGTCCATTTATTAACCAAACCTTCTTTGGCTTTGTCCAACCCATATACACCTAAACAATATGGTAAACATTAAACCAAGAAATTTTTCAACAAGATATATATATCCTACAGTAGATATACAAAGCCATCTAATAGTATTATGCACTTCTCAACCCCTAGAATGGTAGTTCTTTTTCTTTTTCCTTTTGATAATGGAGGGGGAGGGGCCAAGTGAACTGCTTTCATGCAGACGAAAGAAAGCAGAGAAAGGACATACGAAAACACAGGCTGAAACTTAATGAAGGAGCCTCCGAAAATGTAAATTACCAGAAAGAGTTCTGACTGCTTACGATCAAAAGCAAAGAGAAATCATGTAAGAACTATAGTAACTGATATAGGTTTGTGTACTCTCGTGTTTACATTTCTCACCAAACAATCTTTGTTGTTTACTGTTTTGTTTTTGGATTTTTCACTGTTGACGTTTTTGTTCAACCGTCGTAGAGGTTAGAAGTAAGCCACTAGTTAACTATTTTAAGCACTATAGGGTGGTGTGTTTCTGATTCTTTAATTTTTTTTTATACTATTTGTAACTAGATCAAAGCCTGTAAATAAAGGCTTGGTTTCATATGTAATCCAACTTTACATTCTCATGAGAGGCATTCCGATGTACTAATTCCAAATAACTTCCCATGCCCTCCTTAAACCTTCAAAATCCTTCAGGTTTCTCTCAAGCCAAATAAACCAACAGGCAAAAGATTCATTCTATGATTAGGCTTGCGTATATGCTCTGCCATCAGTGCGATGAAACTGCTTCCATCAGTGGGAAGACTGGACAGAACGCTTTGCACAAATATTTTGTAAGAGATCAAGATTCAAATTATATAGTATAATATCTGTCAATTTTTTCTCAGGGAGGAAAAGAGTAATTATCGGTTCTGGTTTCTTACACCAGTGTTTTCTTGTCCAATGACAAGAAGAATGCTACAGAACAAAATTGTTAGGTGAAGACAAATGGGAAAGAGACTAGATAAACATAGGTACTTTGAATGTAGCTCATAATTAAAAGGGTGCCCTACTATAGAAATTTCATAGTAACTTAATGCAAAAACATTTTTACTAAAAACCAAAATGTGGTGTAATGGAATACTAGGAGATGTCTAGAAACTCTCTAATTACGCAATCCAGATAAGAAAAAATAATGATGATACCTCCTCGGGGTAAATGTTCTCTCCACCACTTTTTATTCTGCCATTTGATCGTCCAACAAGCCACAGATTACCACTGTCGTCTATTGAACCAATATCACCTGTATCAAACCAAACTTCATTGACGTCATTTGATGGCCTTGGAGAAATTTTATCGTAGTACCTAAGCATTAAATGTGGTCCTCTGGTTAAAATCCTCCCAACATGAGAAGAATCATCCAAAAAAATCTTCATTTCTACGTGAGGGGCAGGTTTGCCAACACAAACACCCTCTGGTTGATATATTGAATGACATTTTGATTGCGCATAACTCTGGAAGTGTGGCATAGAAGTTTCTCCCGTTGGATCACAAAGCATCAGGAAGGTCAATGATGAGCATGTCTCAGTCATCCCTGACGGACAAGAAAAAGAAAGCTGAAATATAATATATAAGAAGAAAAAAAAAATGTAAAAAACCTTTAAAAAAGGTTTTAAAAAAAAAGAAAAAAAAAAAGAAAAAAAAAAAAAAAGTTAATGAAATCCAGATCAACACTTCATTTTTCACTAAATACAACCAAGAAGAGTTATACAAAAATGTGAAATATTCCGCTCTTTGGAGGAAGATTATTGCAAACAAATTCAAAATCAGCCTCCTTGATCTTAAGCCGGGCATAAAATCTTTATTCCTATGCAAGCCCCTCGCAAATATATTGACAGACGGAAGAATCTGGTATACAACCATATTACTTGCCAAGACGGGATGATTAAAAGAATAGTATTAATTTGTCACATTCTTCAAAAATATAATGATTGGAATAATAATCTACTCTATGCAATTTGATGACCCAACAACAGTTAAAACAACAGCGAGTAAAATATTTCAAACTTTTGGAACAAAAAGTAAATATTTCCAAGGGTCCAAGATTCATATACAAAAAGTCATTTCCTAATAAAGGAAACACTATGTTTTAAAATTGTTCCAACAAAACAAAGATGTGAAATTTAATCAAATCACGAATATTATTTGCTCACAAGAGGAAACTATCAGGGTGTATGAGGCTGACCATAGGCTGATACAAGCTTAGCTCTGGGAAAAAATTTCATGGCGTCTTTGATTAGCTCTAACGGAAGCCCCCCACCTCCATTTAATATCTTCTTCACACTTTCTCTTCTTTTGCCATTATCTCTTTCCCTGTAACATCTTTCAAAGAGCTAAGTGAGAAAGTTGACACCTTGAAAACCATAATCATACCATGCCAGTTTTAAACGGAGAATAAAACAAAGCTTCAGAGTAGTCGGTTCGAGAAAAAGTGTAGACAATCGAACTAAGAGAAACATCACCTCATGGATTTTGCAAGGTGGTGGATTTGTACAAAGCAAATTTTAAGAAGAGATAAACAAGAATTCATTTTCTTTTCCAGAAAACAACACAATGAGATATAATTAAATAGGAAAATATACTCCCTCTGATCACTAAATTTTCCTTAGTTTTGATTAAATAATTCATATTACAAATGCATTTCAAGAGAATGACCATGAATACATCTTCTTACAAGAATAATTTCTCTTTATCTTTCTCGAAAGAGAAGAATTCTTGTAAATCAAACAAACTTCATCAACGAGAGAATTTTTTTAACAAAAGTAGGACAAGTCCAACAAAGGACAAATAAAGACACCTGATTAAAGAAACTAAATCAGCCATCATTGCGGGGACAGTGATTAAAGAAGTCACACCGTATAGATCTATTGCTTCAACAGCAGACTTAACCTCAAACTTAGGTATTAATATATGGCGAGCTCCAAGCATTAGCATGGCAATGGCTGATGACAAACCACCAATGTGACACAAAGGAGCAGTATGTAAATAAACCTGAAAATGCGACACTTAAAACTGTCAGGAGTCATTTTGCTTGAACTACTTGAGCTCTAGAATTGATCCACTGAATGCCCTTCAAGGAATATACTAAGACTTCGTATGCTTTAAACCTAGTGAATAGAGCCTTCATATATTACAGAAAAGCATACATCATCCTCACTATAACCAACATTAGCAACTTTTGCAAGGGTCTGCACAATCAGAGCCGAATGCGTGATAGCAACTCCCTTTGGCCTTCCCGTTGTTCCTACAAAGAATATAACAAGCAAAATAGATCAGGGAGTTCTAAACTTAGTGGATGAACTCTAAGCTTCAGATAACACCACACTGAAGTTAATATTTCAATGACTACAAGAAAAGTCCTCGTCTCCTTTAAAATGCTTCATGAGAACAAAACTACTAAAAAAATGCAGTTCTCGCTACAAAACATGAACTCTTGAAGGAGTGTTGACAACTTTGGCGCTCAGTGGTATTTCAACCAGAGTCTCATAATGCTCCAACTTGCACCCCAAATATGGATTTTCGGTACATAAAAAGAAAGTGAAGTTGAGATGGAGCAAAACACAAACCGGAAGTAAAGCATATTAGAGCTGCATCTTCAGGTGCATGGAGGAAATCCAGTGGTAGGCTTACTACATGATGCTTCTTCAATTCTTCAGAGGTCAAGGCTGGCAAGGTGAAGTTGCTTGATTTAGAAAGATTGATAAAATCATAGAAGAACGAAACAGAAAATTGAAATAACATAGAGGTTCCTTCTAGTTTGCTTTGTATGGTAAAACCAAGTAAACTACACACCTCCCCTTGTTTTATCATAACCCGGTCGATGGGAACCAATTAAGATCTGCCATCTCAAGGAAGGTATGTCAGTGTTCCGAAGCTTCGAATACCACTGACAACAGCTCTCATCAATGACCAACATCACTGGCTGCACGGCTACCATTGCAGATATTGCCTCTTCAAAGCTCTACACGTTGAAAAAAATGTGTTTCACGCATGCCAGTTACAGCAAGATCTGCTCAACCGAAAAACAATTTGCATGACTGGTGGTACTAATTTTCAAGTTCAGACTCAAGTAGGCTAATGCTCATTTTATTTGGTGCCACTGTTCAAATTTATAAATCTAAATAACAAATATCGTTCCTAAAAATTACCAAAGCTTCCTGTTTGCAACCTGTCCTCATTAGAAGACAAAAATTACCATCTCTAGAAGACGTCAACACAATTATACACATCTAGCACGTTCATTAATCACCACCTTAAGAACAGCAACTCGTCGCCTTAAAGATCCTTCAAAACCGAGTACCAATAGATGTATAGCGCACAATTCTTCTACATATAGAAATGCATGCATGCAAGTAGATATGCCTACATGACTTTCAAATACAAAAGCAGGAATGCACGCTGAAATCCATTATTTATCTATATGCATTACGCTTGTACTTCCACATGAACCATTCTTACATTCAACACAAACAAAATTTGACATACCCATCGGTAATTCAGAGGAGCAGCAATGCCGCCAACAAATGCAACCGCAAGCAACCACTCCAAGTACCAATCACTGCCAGCTAGAAAACTCAAAGTAACAATTCCAACGTCTAAAATCCAAAACACGACCTTTGTTTTCAGTTACCAATTAGGAATCCAACATACGTCGTTCAGCAAAAATTGAAAACAATTACGAACTGAAAGCTGGAAAAAAAACCTGTTGGAAGCAGAGATAACAACAACGTCTCCAGGAAGGAGGCCGAGATCAAGCAAGCCTCGGGCGAGCGCCAAAACACTGTTGACGAACTGCTCGCCGGTCTGGCGTCTGTTGCCGGCAATGGTGAGCGGAGAAGCTCGGTGTGCGGTGGCTATGCGGCTGAGGCACTGGCAGATATGAGAGTGAGAGTAATTAGTCATTTGAGAAATTAGGGAAAGGAGAAGAGGTTGGTTTGGTTCCCCGTTGTGGGTGTGAGAGCCTTGGCAGAGCTCTCTGGTGTTGAACCCGCCCGCACCAGTTTGCGAGCAATTTGACTGCCTCTCCTTTTTATAGTCTTATCCTTGGAAGCCCGAGGTGTTGAAAGTCACATGGCTGTGGCGTTTCAATGGTCACGGCCAAATCGGAAATCTCCATGACGCTTTCTGATTGGGTGGTCCTTATGCTGTAACTCACAGTAATTAACTATAATTTTGTTCATTCGCGGATCGCCTTCCACTCTTCCTGCGTGGGACAACGGTCACAGCCGCAACGAATAACAATACTGTATTTACCTTCTCACGCTCTTCTTTTTTTTTTTCTTCTCTTTTTTTTTCTTTCTTTTATATAAATTAAAATATCCTCTCCACCAATAGAGTTGCATTCTGCTAGGCGGCCCAATGAAATAGTGCCACATGGCAATAACAAATATGTATTTATCCATGCTCTTATTGCTCAACTATTTAGTTTTAAATATAATTTATTTTGGCTTATTATTTTTAAAATTAAAAATTTCTAGACTTTCCATTAATCAATTTTCGCCTATACCTTTTAATTTCATAAAAATTTAGTTTATGAACATTATTAATTATTATTATTATTATTTATACGGGGTTTTTATTACCAAAAAATAATAAATATTCATTAAATTATCTCCAACTTGATCAAAAGAATGAGGTAGGGACGCCATTATTTAATTAAATATATGGTATTTAAATGAAATTGTTTATTTGGTTGAATTTGTCAACGAATCTAATTTAATGTACAATATTGTAATGAACTTGCTTCGTTGACTAAACTACGTTGTTTTGTGTAATTAATAATAACAATAAATGAAGGGTAAAATAGTAAAAAAAAAATTGGTGTTGTTTCAATTCAGACTATATGACTTTAAAGTCTTAAATTTATGTCAATACCATATCTATTTGTTTACTTACAAGATAATAAATTGATGTGATTAAATCAAATTTTATTACAATTAAATGCAAAGTTTTAAGAAATAATATTAATTGAAAAATAAATTAATGATTGTCACTAAAAATGCAAGCCCTATAACTCTCCACTTTATTTAGGTGGCGCCGAATTAACTCACGCACTTATAATCTACTCTAAACTAGAAACTCGATTCTAGACAACTATAGTAGTGTGACGTTTAAACGTATGAATGGACATAGTTTATCTATAATTTTTTTTTTTTTTTTAAATTATTATTATTATTATTTTTTTGTAAAAATTAATAATAAAAAAAATAAGCGTAGATTTGGAAATTTTCGAATATTTTCGAATAGGTCAACCTTTCAAACTCAGCCATGGTTGAGGTAAAATTTGTAGGGATGAAAAGAAAATTTTTATTTAAAAGAAAAACAATTAAAATTTATTTTTATTCAAATTTTTAGGTATGAAAAATTTGCGTGAAAATATGTTGGCTGGAAGAAATGCGATGGTTGAGCATTTGCGCAGCAAGCCTTCTCCAAAGTACCAAACAGAGAAAAAGGTCGTCGAAAAAGGAAGAAGCATTTTAAAGCGCTTTGGTTTGCTTCCCCTTTACGCCAAACCCAATCTTCGTCCCATGATTGTTCCTTAACCACTTTTAATCACTGTTTCCCCTTTCTTCCTTTGCCTAATTCACAAGTTTTTTCCGCGTTATAATACTCGAAGCACAATCGCCTCACTCTTCACTTCGCCGTTGAGGAATCAACGATTATGATAATTCCGATCAAACCAGTAGCGGCGATGGCCGTGTTCTTGCCACTGATCGTGGCGGTCGCATCCGCGCTGGAGATACGGCCGTCGGAGCACGGGCTGGAGTTTCAGAGCCCTCCGCCTGCGGGAGAAAAATCGTCGCCACAGATGCGGTCGTTCTTCGTAGGAACATCGTCGCCAATTCCGGATACAACATTGCCGTTGCCGAAGGCGATGAATTCGAGCGAGGCGCCGGGATGGTGGACCCACCGTGACGGTGGAAATAAACGAGTAAGAAATGCATTATTGGTGGCGACGGCGGCTTGTGGAATTACAGGTGTCACTTTATTAGTGGGTTCTACGCTATTCTACATTTATAAGGTAAAAAATCAAACACCATTGCCATTATCTTCAAATAATAATCACAAATAAACATATCAACAACAATCATGATCCCTTACTTTGTTCATCTCTTGAAGTAGCGATCAATTTCCCAGTTCCAATTTGTTCTTACCGTATAAGAAGTCGTATTGTACTGATCATGAAATTAGACAATTTCATTGCCATTAATTGTTTGTTGAGAATCTGTCTGTACTCTCACGAATCAAAATAATTTGAGAATATCAATAGAAAAACAAAAAGTTCGTATCATTTTGTTTCTAATTGCTTTGCCTCATCCATAAGAAAATAATATTCTCATCTTAATTTTACATGTAATTATAGTAACACATGGAGACTGGAGATATTGAACAGATTTGAGATCAAAATGATTAGAATAGGAACAAGATAATTATTATATTTAGTTATTTACTACTTTCTTTTTTCAAAAGATTTGAATGATGAAATAAAGGTTAAAGCTTTTGGCGTTAACTATGATCATCCCATTGATGATTCTTTTAATTAGGATGGTTCCTTATGATCTGTTTAACTTATTTAAAAACATATTAAAAATTAAAATAGGAACAACATATTGCATGGAGTTAGAAGAAGGAGAAAGCAAGTGAAAGAAGTGATCAGATTTTGATAACAGAAAGCACAAAAGTATGGATAGACAAAACTTTCATCTCAGTATAGAGAAGAAAAACAGACCAAAAAAATAAAATTACACAGTACCGTTCTATATAAGAAAGACTATACCAGAAAACTAACCATTTGAACTTGAATGAATTGGGAGGGATTTATATGTACCTATTGTTCAAGAGGCCATCCATTCCAGCTCTAGATCTAGTTCTCCTGATTCCACATTCTGAAGCTTGAGTGTCATCTCTTGCTTCACCTTCCCATCGACAATATTAACGGTGCTATCGTTCATGAGAGCATTATCGTGCGATTTCAGCCATTTTCCAATTTGCATATTTGAAAACAATCCAGCATCTCCAAATGCCATTGCGGATGTTATCAAGGGCTGGAGATCAATGTCTGCTTCTCCCATTATGTCGTCTGCTGAAAACGTGTCATAATCGTATACTTGCTGCAATTTGGTGACAAGAACAGCGTAACCGTGAATAACCCCATAGCAATAGATTTTGATATGTGAACATGATCATGCATCATAATGAGAGGTGATGTCACGACTAAACAACAGAAAGAAACCCAGAAAAAAAAAAAATGTAACTGTTGAGCGTCCGAAACGAAGGAATTGAACTTAGCCATAGACCACAGTAATGTATCAGACAAGAAAAGGAAAATGATCGTTCTGACACGGTCGAGGACAAGCTTGGTATAGACAGATTATTTATTAAACCTTGAAAATTACCAAATTTCTTTCTCTCGCATTCTCTTGTGCAGCTAACATGAATTTAAACATGTAAATTGTCATTTCAATAGCAAGAAAGATACGTTAGTAGCAATAAAATGGCAGTCTGGCCACTATACTAATGGCCAGCGTATGAAATGTCAGTTAATCCCCATTTGCTAAGTGCATGGAGCAGCCTTTTAGGCTTAGAATTTGAACAAAACACGGAATATTTTACATTGTGTGCTGCAGAGAAAATAACTTAAGAGCCACAGGTAGTTTTCAACCGAATACCATTATACCCTTCTTTTCAGAATTGTTGGATGGGTACTTCTGCATTAACCGACGTGTGCTATATCTGACATTGAACTAATTGGACGAGCATCTAAAAACACACTCACCATCCAAACAAGATGACAGGTATATTACCAGCACCAGTAAGCATGGAGCTAGAACTAATAAGAAAAGTAACTCGAATTCTTCAGCAGACTAACAAAGAAAAAAAATTATAACCATCTCATACAAAATGCTTCCATACTGAATATGGGTGCAAGGTAGATTCCCAGATGGTAATTAAATTAATTGATGGGAAACAAACTTGCAGTCATTATGTTAAGATTAGCATGATTAGTTAAACAGGGGAGACCATGTAGAAAGAGCTTCAGAAAGACTTACCAACTTTAAGGATCCAAAAGATTGAGGTACAGATAGCGTCAGTTCCTCATTCCACACAGGGTTCAAGTTGCTCGCCACTACACATGTCTGGACAGTCTAAAAGAAAAAACAGCATAATGTTATAGTCTATGTCAAGGTGATGGAACAGAGCAATCAGTACTTATTAACATAATCAAAATCTACGGCAACAATTTACAAGTAGATGGACAGCAACACGAAGGAATTGTCCACAAAAGAGTTTGCGAGAAAACTACTAACCTGTCGTCCAAGAGTCAAGACTACATAAGGATCGCTTGTCATCATATCCCTGATAGCTAAGTTTGTCCCTTTAATCACTTTGACCTTCAATAATCCAATAAAGTCTACCATACCTTCCTGCAATTGCCTTAAATTATAGAGCTAGCAGAGTTTTGGTAATATGAAATAAATAAACTTATGCTATAGGCTAGATCGTCATTACTCATTAGTCAGAAACTAATTTATACTTCCACATCAGAAAGTATTTCCAATATGCCCTGAAAATGTTTATATGGTAACCAAGCATGAAGTGCTCGCTTCTTCTCTAAACTAAATCTTAGGAGAAACGTGTGAAATGTTATAATGACCTATGATGATGCTGTCTTCACTGATGAAGGTATATAATTGCAGGAAAACTAATAAAGAAAAGATATAGTAAGAGCTCACTTGTTTTTGTGAAGAACGAAAACTGTTCATGACCCTTGCAGCAAAGTTTGCTTGGATATTGCTTTTGTCAGAGTGGGCTGATGAAATTCTCAAGCTCGGTTTCAGAAATTCTTGAAGTTCATATTTGGATCTGTATAGGAAAATTTATAGGAACCACAAGAAGTGTGAAATTCTTGGAAGTGACCATTCATTGAATCATTTCTGTTGGAATTTTACTCATAGATGACTATTGCCTATTGAATTCAATGCCTGTTGATCAGCTCTCAGCATTCAAAACAAAGTAATATGCTGATTATTTACGGAACTATAAGGGACCAGATGAAATAATATCCCAAAAGTCCAGAAACAAAGAACAAATATAATAAGCGTCGATTGTTAAACTTCAATAGAAAAAGGCAAGTCAACAAGTACAAGGTTATGGAGAGAAGATGAATAAGAAGAAGAGTCACTTAACATGGATAAATTTCACAGTTAATAATTTCTAACCGAATAAATCTTGAACGTTGTTCATGGCTGGCATCTGGTCCAGGTTTTGAAAATCCATCAGGAATAAAGGCTTCATAAATTGCATTTGCAGAAGAATTTCCTCCAATTTCTATCATGGCATCAATTTCATCATCATTCCATTCATCCAATGTCACTGATAACACCTGGCCCAAATCAATAACCATGTCAGAAAAATATGTGCACTATTGTATTGTTAATAGAAAATGAAAATCAAGAACTTGGAGTCTTGCAAAAGATATACATAATGAAAGTAAGAAGTAGAGTAATTATAGATCACACGTTTATGTTTTACAATACATGTATCGTTTTTGTTGGAAATTAAAACGAAAGAAGCTTTACAAGTCAAACTCGACATATCCCTCGTGTAAAACCCACCTCCCCAATGAAGGAGATTCGACATGCTTGGAAATTTATTAAGAGACGAAAATAAAAGAGTGGGGGAAATTTTTTTATTTCTCAGGTGATAACACCGTTGATTACTGCATATCAGGTGCACTTTTTTTTTTTTTCACCTTTGATATATGTGCACCAAGGCTTCTGTGAACGCCGCAACATTTCAAGCATATAAAAACTCCAATATTTGCTGACCTGCAAACAACATCCTCCTAAATGTTATTGAGACTAAAAGAATAGGCATGGTTCACAGATCCAATTCAATAATCTGAGTTTGCAATCATTAACTAGTAATTTCTAGTTCTCCAGCAGGGTATAACATTTCATTCTATTTGACAACCAATCGAACAAAACTTACGCCCATTTAGGGTCTGAAGCGCGACAATCCGCACAGAAGCGATTATCCTTTAGGAGCAATAGGTCCCTTAGCCTCCTTTTGCCTGAAGAAGACAAGAGAAGGCCTAACATTATTTTCAAGGCCACAATAAATACAATTTATGCATGTGTAGCAAATAGTTTAATTGGTTAATATATAGTTGAAACTCCAATTTCAGTGAGGATACCACCTGAGCCAGGCCTCCCAAGTTCCATTGTACAATTATTTGTGGCTCTGTCAGTAATTGACGATCATCCAACGAATCCTATGGTTCAACAAGCTGCCTTGAATAATTGGACCAAAGAAAACAAAAACAAAAGCAAACACAAGAACAAGAACAAGAACAAGAACAAAACACTAAAAAGACCCCTTATACTCTGAACCAACATAGATACAAATTTACATCAACGCTTCGTTTGATAATTAACAAAGAATAATAAGGGTTGGGAAAAGGATATAATAAGCATTGGGAAAAGGATATAATAGAACAAAATCAAACAATGCTGTCAAAATTGATATTGTACTAGTTCAAAATGAGGCTGCCATCAGCAATGGGGCACCCAAATTCTTCAATTGGAGGATTTGCATATCAAAGACGACTCAGTCCAAGGAAAATGAAAGTGAAAGAACGTTTTAAAACCTCAGATGCGATCCTTCCAATGACGAGAATATACTTGAGATTCCTATTTTGGTCTAAAACAGAATTTACAAGCGCCAGAAATTATATCCTCTCAGCATTCAAACATTCAATGCGGTGGATACATGCAGAAAGAACTAAGCTCAAAAGTTTCCAATAACAATCAATCGCTAACAGGAAGAGGATTCGTGTATAATCTGGAAAAACAGCCACCAAATAACCAATCAGAGCCGCCTGAACAAGCAACCCAGAATAACAACATACCCAAATCAACACGATTGATAAAGATTGACAGAGTTGGAAGAATTTTATAACATAGATTTCGGTTTTTTTCCCCAATGATTGAAGATTGCATGCAGTGAATAAAAGATCCAAGTAGAAATCATAAATACCTAATGAGATCGGTCCCTCAACAAAATCGCTGATCGGAAAGGAAGAGAAATAGGAATTTGACCGGAAAATCTGAATCTTCAATACCCTGTTGATGTGGGTGAATGAAATTTGCAGAACTCTTTTGTTCCACCCTTTTTTCTTCCATTTTTATTTTATAATTTTTATTTTGTTTATTTTATGAGAATATTGTATGGATTATTCAATTTTGAGAGGTCAGCCATCAGCATCTGAAAGCCACGTTGTTCACTGTCTTTCCCTTTTCTATTCATTGTAAATCTTTTCTAATTTCTTTTTTAATATTTTAAATTACATATAATTTTACTTTTAATGAATTGCAAAGTTACTAAAACGAATTGGATCATCCCGTTGCGTTTGAATTGTCTTCTACCCGTTTTTTTCTTTTTCTTATTTGGAAATATTTAATATTAGACTTATTTTCCCATTTTTTTAATATGCATTTTTTAAATATTTTTAAAATGTCGTCAATAAAAAAAATGATATTTTTGATAATTCTCATTTCAATCTTTTATATTTTTAAAATTCACAATTCTAATATTAATATATTGGGTAATTTGTTGATTAAAAAAAATAAAAATTATATATATGTTAATATGTTGAGCTATTATTTTTTGTTAATATGTTTAGACGTAGCTCAACTAGTTAAAAGACGTAGACTTTTAACCAATAGATAAAAAAAGAACGTTACACTTATATTTGTACGTGTTTGAAAATGCAATAATTAATCTAATAATGTTGAAAGTTTGGGACAGTTCAAAATAAAACAAGAGTGATGATAGAATTGAAATCCGAAAGGAAAACTAAAGAAAAATCTGTGGTTGAAAAACAAATCATGAAGATCAATGATTAAAAGACAGAAGGGTTGCTGAGAGTTGGATTCTAAACTGAAGTTTATTCCATTTCCAAGCATCATACTCAAACAATCACAGATTAAGGTGCTGAAAGGTTCCTTCCTTGGTCTATGTAATCAAGAAAAAATAGTATCGACGAGTCGAATAACGTGGCGGTACCCGCGTTATTCGTCATCTTGTGAAATTGAAAGATGAGCAATGCTAAGAGTAACACAGAACAGGAGATGAATGCAGGCAGGCACTTATACTATGCAACTTCACTTCAGTAAACTTCAACATGCCACTGTTTGTTCTTTTTAAGTTGTGAAAGCTTCTCTTCCCATTTCTCACCTCTTTGCTCGGCAACCTTCTTCAGAGTGTCCTGAATTCCAGGCATCATCCCCTTCAGTCCACAGAAGTATATGTGAGCCCCGCCGTCCAGGAGTTTAAAGATTTCGTCGCTGTACTCCTCAATTTTGTCCTGGACGTACATTTTCCCTCCACTCTTGTTCTTTTGCTCCCTGCTAAGAGCTCGATCGTAGCGGAAGTTTTCAGGATAGTCCTTCAGATACTTGCTGAATTCATCGTCATATAAAAGACTATCGACGTTTGCCACTCCGAGGAACAGCCAAGCAAGTCCACCGAATTTGAATGTCGGTACAGACTCCATGAACATTCGTCGGAGATAACCTCTGAATGGAGCAACGCCAGTGCCAGTAGCGATCATTATGTGGGTGGCATTTGGGTCGTCTTCAGGAAGAAGCATTATCTTGCCAGATGGACCTGAAAAAACAGATGCTTTTCTTTAACTAACAGCAAAAACGAAAAGAAAAACATGATTTCATCCTAAATTTTTTATTTTTGGTTGAATAAATCCTTAAGCTTTGTGTTTAATAGACCCTTCACCTATTCAACATAGCATAAGCATAGTCATCCAAACGGCAGGAAAAAGAAAGCAAAATTTTACTAGCTATCCACGATTCTCCTCTTAGGCTGTCAATGAACCATCAATACGCACGAGGATATTAAATAAACGAAGATTTGGCCAGTCGTGGTAACTCACCGGTCCATCGACAAGTAAAATTCGGATCAATTATCATCGACAGCCTGCAGGCACCAGGCAACATGGACTGATGTACTATGTCGAACGATCAAAACTTCAGTGTATATTTTAATAAAAAGACGAATTGTGATATTTATCTTTATATATTATGTTGATCCAAACAAGTGACTGCTGATCTTAAAGCCTTCACATAGCATCAAATCAATTACTAAAAATCAATATCTACTAGTTTGTCATTGTATAGCGAGCTCACAAAGAAATCTTATTTTCTGGAAAATATGCAAACCTGTGATCTGAACTTTATCTCCGGGCTTCGAGTCGCATAAGAAGTTGCTGCATACTCCGTTCTTTGAAGGATCCTCCTTTCCAGTTTCAGGGTCATAATAAACAGCACGACGAACACATAAACTAGCCGTCTTGCCATCAAAAGAATCTCCATACCTAGTTGATGCAATTGAGTAAAGGCGAACATTGTGTGGATTCCCAGGTTTCTTCGGGTTTTCACCCTGTGAAACAAGTGAAAAATTATTAAGTTCTAGCTGAAGCTTAACAAAAAGATGTCCACAAACAAAGACATGGCAGAGGTTAAAGTGGAAGGTAAAGATACCTTATTAAAAGTCTGGTAAATATCATAAAAGCTAAAACCCGAACATATTGTAACATAAACAGAAATTCATGATTGAAATAAAACTCGGATCTCAATAAACCATCTTAAAAGTCTAATAAAATGTACTAACACGGAACATCTTAGTCTGAGCAACTATATCAAGACTCAATGCAAAAGCAGGGGAAAGGCCAAAGCATGAGTGACTTACTGGAGGAATAACACCATAGCTCTGACCTTCCCAATAGGGAACATTGCCGCCATGATCAATTACAATATGACAAGTCTCTCCCGGTGCTTTTGGACCAACGAGTCTTTCAACCGAAACGATAGTTGCAGTGTAAGGTGATTTTGGTTTGTATATATTCAATGGAGGCTCTTTGGCATCTTCAAGGTCTAAAGGTGCAACAGATACCTTCGGTGCACTTGTTTGTGGCACGGACATGCATACTGTTTGCCAACCTCTTGCTCGAGTGCCCCTTAGATTCAAGTTCAGAGCTGAGACAGGTGACCATGACTTCTCATGGAATCTTAGGCTATTTGTCTGTAACAATGTCATATGAAGTTATAATGAGATTTATAACACATTAAATAGAGAACAAGCATATTTTAAGTTCTATTTCCACTAATCAGTCGACTTAGGAACGCACTTGCATGCCTTTCCTTTATTGAATTACTAAACGCGGAAACATCTATCAATGAAAACATAAAATTCTCAAGTTGACCCATGACTGACTTCTCCACCCTGCCCCTCACTCCCGCACCACGGAAGGAGACATGATAATTTAACCAACCCATGTGTGCATTTTGAACCAGCAGATCCAATAATAAATATAGACAATCCCTTTGGGCAACATAACTTCCAGATGTACCTCAAATTATGTAGAAATCTCACAAAACTCATAAGGATATGATCTTGATGGTTTGTGTGAAGGGTACTCTCGTTTGTTTATTGCTGTCAATATCATTAGTTCAAACTATACGCACAAAAGCTAATAATTGGAAGTTCTGAAATGTCGTTGGTCATTGATGTTCCTTTCGTAAGTACTCGCATGTATAATAGGGAAAGAGAAGAAAAAAAGTCGGAATTTAATACCTTAAACACTGATCTCTTGACAGACAAATCATTTCCAACTGGAACAGCGACAGCCACCTGAAAGAATTCCACAACAAAGATATAAATATATAGCGAAAGCAAAACAAGCGTGTGAGGTTTATTTACACATGCAACAGCGAAATAAAAAGGAACCCTAAAACCCCGCGAAACTTATTCGCCGAACAATAGCCCCACTGAGCTCTGGGGAGGGAAAAATTCAAGACGATCCAATACGAATAAAAGAAAAACAAAAACGGAAGAAAACCCAGAAAAGCATAAGGATTCTGCACCACTTCCGACGATTTAAAGGGGGGAAATTAGAAGAGATACTGTAAACGAACCTGAGAAAATGTGGAATGGGCCATTTCCGAAATGCAGAGGCTGTGTATGAGGAAGAAAGCGATTGTAGAATTGTGGAAGATGGGTAGGTCTTATATGGAATGGAGGATCATACACAGAAGAGAAGCAAGTCAGCACTCGATCAAAATCGCGGCTTGTTGTGACCCTTTGGAGACTTGCAAGGGACGGGTTTGGCTTTTGGCTGCTCCAACTTTTGTCATATTAAATCCCCCATTCACGTGATCGAGCCTACTTGAGAGCCGATTAATTCTATATTAAAATCTTAAACTACTCTAGGTGTAGTATTCTATTCATGGAACCGTAGTCGAGCTAAACTTCTATGATAGCTTAAGCACACAACTAGTAGATATTGTCTAGTTACATCTTCATCATTTTTTTCAAATAAAATATCGAACAACCCTACTCTAACTTCGAAATTTATCTATCTTCTTATCTAATATTGAAATCTAAAATAAATAAAAAATAATACACTTATTTTGGTATGTTTTAGAATTTGCTAATAATACAAAAAAAAAAAAACAATAATTATTTGAGGGAAGGAAATAAACAAACGGATCACAAAGAAGGAAATAAATTATAATACTTCATTTTAAAGGTGTATTTTAGGCATAATAATAATAACAAGTTACGATAACTATTACCTTAATAAATATGGTAATTTTTATTTTTTGATAAACTTTAATTCAAATAATTTAAGTAACAAAAAATACGAAGAATATAATCTAATTATAACATATGTTATGGGTTTTAATATTATTAAGTGTTTAATTTATTTTTCTAAAAAAGTTTTTTTTTTAATAAGATTTACAAACATTAAAATGACTTAATTAATAAATAAAAAAAATTTATTTTGTAGTGCTTTATTGACTTCTTTCCGACCCCACACCGACAACAATAAAAAGTAATTTTTTTTTTTTTTTCGTTTTGTTTTATGTGTTTTTACTGCCGGATGCATACCCCAGACGATGGGGTCCACCAGCAGGTGGATCCCACTCAACCAGCGACCAGCAGCCACGACCCCATCCACTCACTTAATGGGGGACCCCACTAAGTTCCTGGTCTAAATTGGCCACCTCATCACTCGGTCAGCAGATTTCCCTGCCCGAACTGCCCCCCTCCCCCATTCTCATCGCNAAAAAAAAAAAAAAAAAAAAAAAAAAAAAAAAAAAAAAAAAAAAAAAGGAGTTTTAGATGAAACACAAATATGCTCTTATTGGATTCTGAGCTTCCTCTGTTCGCTCTTCTTAAACTAAGAAATCAAGGCGAAGAAAGACGACGAAAAAACAACAACAAACACACAGTCTTCAGTTGCAGAAGAAGAAAAAACGAATTTGGGGGTGAGAATTAGCGGACCCCCTTCCACAATTCCCGCTCTCCAGGTGAACTTCGCATTTCGAAACCCTACTTTTTCCTCGCTCTTCCCATCGCTTGCTTCTTCATGAATTTTCGAATCCTTGAACGTCTTTTTTTGTTATCCTTTTCGAATTCTGAGCTTCTAGGTTTCATGGATTTTCTTTGTTGGCCTACCCGATTTGGGCTTTTTATCTGGTCACGGATTCTGTTTGGAAAAAGAATGACGAGAATTGTTGTAGAACACTTCTATTAGATGATTTTTTAGTGGGTTCTTATTTTAAATTGGATGATTGTCTGTTTCGGTTGTGTCGATCGAATTACTTGGAACTAGTTATCAGATTATGATTGTACGGGCTGAAGTGACCGTTCTTCAGTCTAATGTTCATATCTGTATCCTGGTTTGTTGGGCATCAACCAGAAAGCAGAAGTTATTGGAGGACTGAGATGACTCTGTAGTGTCTGGTAAAATGGGGACATAATGAATTTCACATGGTATGTACGTCAATCTCGTCCAACTGGTCTGCACTTACCTTGTCCACTTCTGGACTGAAGTTAAAAAATTTACCTTGTGGACTTGCTGCACGATATTTACTATTCGTTAGGTTGATCTCATCTTGGATTGATTACATATGCTTCATGTACTTTGCATCTAAATGCCATAAGTTGCTAATTGTTTTATTTGAAAATGGAATATTCATATCCAGTTGGTTTTTGGCCTCTCTGGTCTTCCTGCTGTTTTGATACCAGTGTCGTTTGAGGGTTACTGGTTCCTGTCACCGTTCACAACTTTAGGGGTTTTTTTTTTTTTTTTTTTTTTTTTGACAATAATAATAAATAAATAAAATTTATCTATACGAATACTATTTTTTTTAAAATTATTTCATTGAACAAATGAAATTATAAAAGAGTGGAGTGAAGTTAATCCTGAGGATAACAAAAGGTTCTTCTATATGATACAAGGAGAACTGAAGTTGCAAGAGCTAAAGAAACGTAAATTTTATCCCTGGTAAGGAAACAAGAGGCCCCAAAGGATCTTCTTCTCTTTGTCTAATGGGTGGCCTTCAAGCTCAAAGGAGATGAAAGAAGTTGATGTTGAGAGTGCCAGCCTACTTCCAATTGAAAATATGAATGATGAAGCCCCATCGGCAAAACAAAAGGCGTGGAAGACAAGACTTTGAGATTTGATGTTTTTTTTTTTTCTTGGCTAAATTCTTGCATTCAGAGAACAAGCTTGGGGTGCGAGTCCAATTTGGAAGCCTTCATTGAACATGAGTATTAATGATTTCATGATTAAACTCCCAAATATAGAACTTGGCTTTCTTGGGATTTTTGGATTGTCAAATAGCTTTGTAAATCTTCTTTCAGCTAATGGAAGTCAAAGATTAGGCTGTTATAAGATTAAACCCTGATTTGTTAACCACTCATCTCAATCTACCTAAAATAGAGGTAAAGGGAAAATAGGAAAATAATGGAGAGAAGTCCATTCAAGAACCTCCTCATTTGCAACAACATTACAAACAGAACTCATATTTGCCTCATGTCAAAGAAGACTAAAGTTGCAAGGTTAAATGATTTCAAACCCATTAAGTGTAATTAGCTTTCTTTATAAGATAATGGCCAAATTTCTCAATGAGTGCCTTAAGAAGGTGGTACCTTCTTTATTATGCGACTCTTATTTTGATAAGAAGAAATAAAGAAATTTCATTGATGAATGAAATTTCCATCATTGGGAGATTACAAAACCTTGTGATAAAGAGAAGATAGTGGAAAATAATGTACCATGGACCTCGTGATCTAGGTGCTGGCAATAAATCTAAGCTAGTACCCATGTTATAGTCCCCTTTAAGTTTGTACAGTTTGATGTCTTGTGAGATCCCACATCGATTGGAGAGGGGAACGAAGCATTCTTTATAAGGATGTGGAAACCTCTCCCTAGCAAATGTGTTTTAAAACCGTGAGGTGATGACGATACGTAACGAGCCAAAGCGGAGAATATCTACTAGTGGTGGGCATGGGTTGTTGCACATGGTATTAGAGCTAGGCATCGAGCGATGTGTCAGCGAGGACGTTGGGCCCTGAAGAGGGGTGGATTGTGAGATTCCACGTTGGTTGGAGAGGGGAACAAATCATTCTTTATAAGGGTGTGAAAACCTCTCCCTAGTAGACGCGTGTTAAAAACCTTGAGGCTGACGGTGATACGTAACGAGCCAAAGCAGACAATATCTGTTAGCGGTAGCGGTGGGCTTAGGCTATTACATGTCTCTTTTGAGGCATCAGATAAAATTTGAACCATACAAAGTAGATTAGCTAGGTCCTTGTGCACGATGACTTGTCCTAATCAAGTTAAGAAAAGGATTTTAGGTTATGATCACTTTTTCACTTGGATGAGGTTTTTCTCTTGGATGAGGTTTTTGTTTCTGAAGTTTGCCTTTTTTTGCTTTTTTAAGAGTCACTCTATTTGGGATTAGGGGATTTCCACTTTTCATGATTATACATGACTGAATGTGCTATTGTGCTTTGTGGGTTTCTTCTTCTTTTAATATAACTTTTAGGACTTCCCATCCTATTTTCTTTGGATAATTTTTTTGTAAATTATTTGTTCATTATTTTGTTTCTTGCATGTGTATGTATGTATATATTCATGGGTCGTCATGTTGGTCAAGAGAGCAAACTATTGCCTAGATGTCTTCAAGGTCATGAAATTAACATGTAATGATAACTTAAAGAGTCCTGAGATTTTTTATATGAAAATACTCTATGTTCAGATTGCTCCCTTGTTAGATTAGTTAAGATGTACATAAGTTGCCTATACGCCCATGATTAGGGATAAAAATTGATAAAATGAAAATTCCTTTCATCAATAATGAACTAATGAGTTTTTGAGAATATTACTTAACCTTCAATATTCTGAATTTCTTTTGGTTATGGGTCTAGCTGTGCAATCATCCTGGCATCAACTAGGGCTTTCTTTTGTGTATGCATCCTTTATTGGAGTTAGCTTCAAAATAAAACCACTAGACCCTTGTCACATTATTCCTTGTACCCAATTCCATATCTATCCCAATGTCATAAAGCTGACAGATCCCCTTTCTTAAGTGTCAGGTTTCATTTGGTGTGCACTACCACCCCATGACTTCCTCTGTCCACGATTATTCTGGTAACTCAATCAGTCTCTTGTTCCTATTTTATGATATTTCTAGTTACATTTCAGTCTATGGTATTTTAATCCGTTCTTAAGTTCTCTATTTTTCTTTGCATCAGATCAAAATAGCTTCTGTTCTGCAGTTTGCTTTTTGATCTTTTGGAAAGAGAAAATTAATATGCTTTGCTTTCTTTCTTCACTATGAATTATGTACATGTTATGTTATCTTTTTTAATAGGAAACAGAACTTTCATTGAAAGGTCAATAATACAACAGAATGGGAGGGGAGATAGATATCTGCATATTAGCAACTATTGAAGAGATAGAGTAATTATGAACAGCTTTCTAGGGTACATTTGTCATAAGTACTTTTTTTTAACTCCATTTTAAATTCTACCAAAAAAAACAAAAACAAAAAAAACAAAAAAAAGAAAGAAAGAAAGAAAGAAACACACACATCACCAAAATGCTAGCCCTCTTGAAGAAAAGGATGATTGCATGGCATCTAGACACAGAACTCTTTAAATTTCTTGGGGGGTACAATAGAATGGTAAAACAATTGGAATGACTCCACCAACCTTGAATCAAGATTCTTGTGCTTGGCATCATCATTTGTACTCTTGCACATACTGCATCACCTATTGGATGGAGAAGAATCAAATTCCCTTGATGAATGCAATCGTGAGTTTTTACCGTCATAAAACAAAGACCACCCACCTTTTCAAAGTCTTGCACAATTTAAGGGTTCATGAAATCAGGAGGTCACCAAAAAGATTTCTACAAGAAAAGTCGCCCGATTGATCTATTTTCCACATTTGAGTGTCACTCTGTAGCCAGTCAAACGCCTTAGATGAAATGCATCAAGGCTGTTGACTCTTTCATTTAAGTTTCTCTTCAAGCTCAACAGCTAGAGATATTCCTTTTTTGTCAGCTAATACATAAATTCTCGGAAAAGGATCAAGAGGTCTCCCCCAACACTTAACATAGCTCTATCGGAAGTCGAGCTTTGTAATTGAAACTAACGGATTTTGTTGGCTTTCTGTGTTGCGTCAAGGAAAAGTAGATCACCCAAAAGAAGACTTGCTATGTTTGCTTGCATTAATTCTCTGCCATATAGTATCTGTTTTTGTTCGGATTATAGTCTCCGAAGCGTTCTTTTTGGGACATACAATGGGCTCGTTATGTGAGCTCCGGTTTTCTATGTGATAATATTGTTTTTTGCCTCCATTTTTGAATGCTTATTTCTATATGTACCTTATATTATCAGTTGCTTTTGATTGTCATTTCTGCGGCTCAATTGAGTTTTACCGGGCTCAACCAATTACTTTGTGATATTACATTATTGTCTCTGTCCTCCAACGGGGTCTAGATAAATTTTGCCTCTGAAACTGGTTGTCCAGATAATGGTGAGGCTGATGATCAGCAAAAGTACTCTGATTCTCACAATCATTCTTCATCAGTCATAAATGGACTAAATCAACCCATCATCACAACCCCAAATCAGTATGTAGCACCTCCTCAAGTTGGAGCTGGACATTCTATGGTACTATATTCAAACCTCTTTCTTTTCTTAATCCCTTTGTGAAACTTGGTTTTCAAATTCTCTGTTCAAGGACCTTTTATTTTTTTATTTTGGTTATTTATTTATACTTCTGAAAAAGAAACATATTTTTTATAGATTCAATAAATAAATAGTTACAAGTAGGTAGAACAAAGAAAGGAACAGGTAACCAACCTTAATTAGTGTATAAATTTCCAGGATATAATTTAAGGATATGGTTAATCATATCAACCAGGAATATATTATATCGTTACTATATTATTATTATTTTTTTTTTTTTATGAAACTGTCGACTCTTTTGATAACATGAAAGTAGTCATGCATATGATATTAAGTAGTGTATAGGTAAGGATGCTAGTTATTAGAAATTGTGTTTTTCTAAGTCATTGTTTTCTTTTGCGAGAGAAAGAATCTAGGTTTTAGTTTAACTAAATACTAATTTGTTGGCAATGATTTTATTAGAGCTTATTTGACTAATTTGGATTTCTGGGACTTCTCTGGTGAAGGCACCCCCTGCTTATCCATTTCCAGATCCTTATTACAGAAGCATCTTCACTCCCTATGACTCTCAACCATATCCTCCACAGCCCTATGGTGGGCAACCTATGGTAAGTAGTGTAGGTTGGAAGGGCATAATTACTTCATTCGAGCTTGGAAGAATGCATAACCAAGTATAGATACAACTATTCAAGAATCGTGGCTTTCTTAAACCGAAAAAATGAACAACATCAACATGAAAGGAAGCTTAATTTATCAGATTGTCTTCTTAATATAATTTATGACTTGTTGATTTTGATATAATGGTTTGTTTTACCTTTTCTAGTCACTATTTGATTCCTAGCTTATTGCTCATTTTAGGTTCATCTTCAATTAATGGGAATTCAGCAAGCTGGGGTTCCTTTGCCAACGGATGCAGTTGAGGAGCCTGTTTTTGTGAATGCTAAGCAGTATCATGGCATTTTACGACGTCGACAATCCCGTGCCAAAGCTGAATCAGAAAATAAAGCTCTAAAGTCTAGGAAGGTGTGCACAAATATTACCTCATTGTTAATTTCTGGGTGTCATAATTGTGATAAGCCTCCCATTGTATATACTTGCTGATTTTGATATAATTATTTCTTTCCTTCCATGATGCTTCATTCTTTAGTTTTTAACTGCGTAGCTTCAATATGTTGTGCAGCCCTACTTGCATGAATCTCGACATTTGCATGCATTGAGGAGAGCTAGAGGTTGTGGTGGTCGGTTTCTCAAATCAAATAAGAATGAGAACCAACAAAAAGAAGTGGCATCAGGTGATAAGTCACAGCCAAATATAAATCTGAATTCTGATAAAAGTGATCTTGCTTCTTCAGAGAACTGACGTCTGAGGCATTGTTGGAGAATGGTGATCAGCGCATGTCAACAACCGTAAGGAAATTGAGGTCCCAATACCAGCTTCAGTTGTCTGAGTATTACTTCATCCTTGATCTATACTGGCAGCATTTTAGCATATAGGTTTTGGTAGCATGTTACGTAGGGAGGATCCAGAATGTAGTAGGTAAAAGTATGCAAGTTTTATTACCATGGTAAATACTGAAGTGAGTTAGCTGATTGTTCTGTTTGAGTGGTGGTTGCATTAGGTTTGCAAATATTAGATTCACTATTTTGCAGTATTAGTTGCTATTTACGTTGCTCCCCACCTCAACAATAAGTTCAGTGGTTCAATTGAAATGATGGAACTAGTGTTGTAACATATTGGTCCTAGCAGTATTTTCTTATTTTCTTTTCTGTGTTTCTAAATGGCAGTGTTTTATCTTTTGCTGAGAAAAAAGGTAAACACTTTTCCTTGGCCATTTTAGTTGTAATGGTCCCCTAGAAAATATAGTAAACCAAATTGTCTCTAAAGGCAACCACCACTTAAGTCCCCAGTTTTGAGGCTTAATATTTGAACTAGCTGCAACAGATTGGCACTGTACAGATTAAAGCTGATGTTGCCGAAACTTTACTGGGAAGCGTTTTAATGGAGCAAAGGAGATGGAGACGACGAGAGGTCAGGTCTGGGTTCTTATTGAATGTACAAAAAGAACACACATTCTTAGTGTTTGGTCTTGTTTTAGGAAGGAAAGGAGTTGATACAGTATCTCCACATCAGTCTACTAAAATATCTGCAGAAAATAATTGAATCAACCTTCCATGGCTGGATATTTTGAAATTGTAAATAACGAGACAGTGGTTTCTCGTAACCTCCCCAACATCCTTTGTTTATTAAACGCTGCTGGAAACTACCTGAACATCTTTTGGGACTGGCGTGCTGTCTTTGCCCATGTCCTGCTTTATTTTTCAAGCTGTATTGTATCCTATGTTAACAACTTCTATTATTCAGTTTAAGTTGCTCCTACTGTGTATGTTTCACTTGAGCTACGCATCCTTAAGAGAGCTTAGAACTTGCAATTCCCACTCTTTGATTTCACCAAGCTTGCTATCATTTCCATGAAATACTCACTGTATTATATCAATGGTTGATTATCAATCTAGTAGTATCTTTGCTTTGTTTGACCGATCTTTAGCTGTCTGAATTAGGAAGTCTCAAACGAGAAGAAATCTAAGCATTTATGTTTTGTTACGAGATGTATCCATTGGCCGAACGCTTTTGTTTGGATTCTACCTTTTCTGATGAACATCCATGAAGTATCACATGTTCCTGCATTGATTGGAGTAGCAGAAGAAGAAATGAGGTAAAAAAAAGTCTAGATTTTGAATTTCTGTTGATATTAACCTGTTGTTGAACTTTCTTTTGTCGTTTTTGAAAGATTTTCACTATGTATGTTAAACCAAGTAAACTCTTTGCAGTATAGGTCTCAAAAGGGGGAGAAAAAGTCAGAAACTTTTCATTTTATCCTGCCCATATTCCTACTGGTTTCTGAAAAATAAACAATAGAAATGAATACATATGTGTGTGGCTTCACGTGTACAAAGCAAAACCACATTTCACAGGCTTTACTATTGAAACCTGAGCCACTTTTGTTCCGAGGGTATTGGTATCCTGTGCAGATTCTGTGGAGTCCCTATCAATGGGCCATTCCTTGGAAATCAAACACTTTCTTTTGCTCATGGTCCTCCCTGCTCAAGCCACTCTTTTAATATCTCTTCAAATTTCCACTACCTTTGTATAATTTGGATCCTCCTCCATGTATAGCTTTGAGTAGAATAAATTCACTTTTGCCCCTTTGAGTGCGTTTCATTTCATCTTGCTTCAGGATTGATTATTCTTTTTCCTTTTCTATTTTTGTTAATGGAATTCACATCATAACTATAAGAAAGATAATTTAGATATACCCGTGAACTAGTTTCTCCTAGATTTTTAAAGTTTCCTTTTTTTCTACACATTCTTTATATCAGTGTGGAAACCCCTCTCTACCATACGCATTTTAAAACTGTGAGGCTGACGGCGATACGTAAGAGGCTAAAGGGGACAATGTCTGCTAGTGCTAGACTTGAATTATTACAAATAGTATTAAAGTTAGATTGTGAGATCCACTTTGGTTGAAGAGGGAAACGAAACATTCCTTATATGGGTTGGAAACCTCTCCCTAGTAGTTGAGAAGAAGATGATGTGTCGGGTGACTGGAATCCTCTAACAAGTTCTTAAAAAGGCTAACGATAATACGTAATTCTGCTAGTGGTGGACTTAAAATGTTACACAAATCTTATCACGCAAAGACAAATCAATGCGACTATGTATCTTCAAATTTAGAAGGAGAACACTTTTGTTTTAGATGATAACTGCGATTGGTTGGCCATAAAGTTTGATCAAGATTACAAAATTCCATGACATTCAATTCATAGAACATAGAAATATTACCGATCAACTAATTAGTGAACAATCTGGATATATATACTTCTAATCTGCATATAACTCTCATTGGGTCATCTAAAAATTGGATCTTTATGGATGATTCATCTGTAATTTCATGCATCAGTGGCCACAAAATCTGTCTCTCACTTCCCACTTAACCCCTTTTAGAAGATTTAAACTGTTGGTAATCAATATATTACAAAGGCTTATACTTTAGTATTACTCCAAATCACAATTGGGCTGTATTGTGTGAATATGCGATACCAAACTCATGATTAGGAGCCAAGATACAGCAGTTTGTGGCATCAGTATTCCCCCAAACCTGGGATTATTCCTCTCTACAATACCCCTTTACACCTCTTTATCATGCACACATGGAAGAGAGAGAGAGGTGTAAAATGCAAGCAAAGGCACCAAATTGAGGAGAGAGAAGGTGGGTGTGTGGGGTTTTGATCTTCAAACAAAAAGCCCTTTCTTTATCTGTTGTGAATGAATCCTGCTACTTTTGGTGCATGACAGAATGTGTTATCTTCTTCTCCACCAAAACACAACTTTTGGGACCCTCCGGCTTGGAAAAATATAGGCATGTTTGTACTTTTTTTTCGCGATTGATTGAGATTTAAACCATTAAAAACAGTGATTTTAACTCTTTCAAAATCATTAAAACTAGAGAGAAATTTGAACCATATATAACGAAGGAGACAAGAAAACACCAAGTGAGTCTGTGTAGCCATTGACTCCCTCTCCCTCTCCCTCAGTATTAGAGAAAGAGAGAGAGAAAAGGATGATGAAAAAAGAAAGCAGTGAAAGTATGTTTTGAGGCTTTGGATGCTTTAAAGATATCAAAACCTTTGTACTAAAAGGTCAACCCTAGCTACTGAAATCTCAAAGTCAATCACTTTTCTCTCTCCCTCTCTCTCTCTCTCTCTCTCTTGGATTCTTATGAGTAAAGGGATGGAGGTGGGAAACACTCTCATTTGTAACCAAAAAGTGTGGTTGGTGCTAGTAGGTCTCAACCGTGCATGAAATATCAAATATACACGTTCACGACACGGGTTTGAAATTTTAAATCTAAGAAGGTTATGTTTGAGATTTAAGGATAGAGTATAAGAAACTTGTGTTACCTGTTTAAGAAGTTCGAGTTTTAAAAACCTGCTCGACCCAAATGAGTTTATGAAAATAAAATTGATTCTTCAGAGCCTAACGTCCTTACTGGCATATCGCCTGATGTTTGGCTTTGGTATCATCTATAACGGCTCAATTAGCCATTGGGACAATGGCTGGCTATCAAAAGTTGGATTGGGCATTGTTTATATCCAGCTGCTTAATGCATTTTTACAGTTAATTAACTAATTGATTATGATTTTTGTTTTTACAAAAAGAAAAGTGGTACCATTAATGTCTGTCACATCTACAAAATTAGTGATAATATAAGGACATGGGTGAAACTTGAAAGCTCCAAACTGCTGACTCCAAAATTTATAATTAAGATTATGTGTCCCACAAGATAATGTAAAACATTATTGATGCCCCAAACTCTCATAACAACTGTATCAATCATTACCCATTAACCCCAATATTTTCCAGCTCAAAAAACACCTTTTTTTAACGCTTGATTTCATTTGGGTTGTTTTCATATGATGTATAAGACCGAGATAGAATCTTTCTAATTAAGGTCATGAAGTCCGACTCCATACTCACTAATTCTTTGGAAGCTCTAGATGAACTAAGAACATACTTGTAGTGTCGAAACCTTGATCGATAGATCGAATCATCGAGATTTGGTGCATATTGTGTTTACTCTAGAGAATTGCCAGTCAGGACTATTAGTAGTGTTTGGTGACCATTTCACTCAAAGAATTGGCACCTCTTTTGTTCCCCTTACCACTTTGTGAGACGAGCAATAATAAGCGAAGAGTCGTCCACATTCATTAGTCTTTTCAATTCTTTCTCAAATAAGTAACCAATAGAATAAGAGATTTGAGGCTTCCACAAAGTGAGGACTCCATCGCAATCACACGGATATACTCTTATTTTATGTGAATAGAAGTAAAATTGTAACAGCTAAGTCGAGAGATATTTTTACACCCTTATAAGAAATGTTTTGTTCCCTTCTCCTATCAATATGAGATCTCAAACAAACTAAGTGTATGCTCGTAATCTAAACAATGAATGAGGGAAATAGTAGGAAAAGATTTCTCCTTCATTATGTAAAGAGGTCGGGAACGAGGAGTATATTCCCTGTTCCCACCCTATCCCCGCCCGAGCTTAAAGTTTGTTGGAATGAGTAATGACATAGGCTTATTGTACAAGTTATTGTAAGCAAGAAGAAGAGCAACCAAATGTTCACATAGTCTTGAAAGTAAAAGATGGGGCCGTTAAGAAAATAGGGCAAAAATAGAATAGTGCCAAAAAAAAAGTATAATAAGTAGGCAAAGGGCAAAGGTAATAATTTAGGCCACTTTGTCTGTGCTCCAAACCTCCCCTCCCTCCTTCACCTTCAACAAAGAGTCTTATATAAATACATACACACAACACATGCTTTATACATCACAGTCCTTATAGATAGATACGTATCAGTGAGTCTAATACCATACATACATTCATTCATTCATCTCGTGAACGTTTGTTGTCAAAGGGAAAGAGAAAAGGAAAGAAGATGGTTCCTTCCTTCTGAGCTCTGACTCACTTCTTTTTAGAGAGAGATAAAAGAGAGGAAGATGAACAGAACCCATTGTTCATAACAAACCTTCTCTCTTCCTTGTGTGTTTGTTTATGTGACTGACACACAGGCTTTAAATTAATCCTTCTTTTCTTTTGATTTTTCACATCACTCACTGGGAAAAAAGTGGGATTTTCAAGTTTTATTTGTGCAGGGAAAAAAACCCACAGAGAGAAAGTTGGGAAAAGGAATTCGCCATTGGATGTTTGTTTTCTTCTGTTTATACTTTCTCTGCCCACTTACAAACCCACAATTTTTCAAAACAAAAAAAGAAATTTCTTTTTCTTATTTGGGTCTTTATTTTTCTTCTTCATTGCTTCTGAAGTCCTCGAAATTGGCGCTTTTGTGATAAAGACCAGAGGACCCTGTTCATGCTCTTCTTCAACCTGTGTGCTTTGAGCAACAAGCAGAGCACTAACGGATGAAGGAGAGAGGAGGCTCTCTTGGAGGAGAGAGCCTGCCCGGTAAAAAGCCTAACACCACCACCAACACCGCCAAAGAAGAAGACCAAGACGACACAAAAATCCCCTTTTGCTAGCTTCCCATTTTTCCTTTTCTCGAGGCTTTCTTTTTCGTGGGTTTTCAAATCTTTGCGTTGCCTCTTTGTTCGGGTTTGCTGCATACCATCTATGGCGCTTCTCATGCATAAAGAGATGGGTTCCAGCAAATACGTACGGTATACACCCGAGCAAGTTGAGGCATTAGAGAGAGTTTATGCAGAATGTCCTAAGCCCAGTTCTCTCAAAAGGCAGCAGCTCATTAGAGAGTGCCCGATCCTTTCTAACATTGAGCCTAAACAGATCAAAGTTTGGTTTCAAAATCGCAGGTACAGTGTTTGTTTCAAAACTTGTCTTTTTTGCTTGTTTGTTTTTCCCATCTGTAATATTGTCAAAACTTTTGGGTTGGGCTCTGAGCTTGTGGTACATCTGGTCAAGGAGTTGAATAGCTCTGGGAAATGGGTTTATAAGGAAATGATGCTGTTGATTGAAAATAACCACATTTTTCCCTAGAACTTGTGTATTCAGTAACTTTACTCCTTTTTACCATGTCTTTTCGTCGTCTTCTTCAATATGGAACTGGACCTCCCGATGGTTATGAGAATCTGACCTTCTGTTTGGCCTTTTTGGGATCATATTTATGGTTTTGAAATTTTGGGTTAGCAATCTTTGCTGATCTTTCTAATTTGATCTTGAATCTTTGAAAACTAAACGTCCTTCCCTGTTTCTGGGGTTGAAGTTTTGGATGAAGAAAGATGTTAAACTAATGCTCTATAGATCATCTCCAAGCAACTTCACAGTTTGTTTTACCCTTTAATTCTCCGCTAGATGCCGCGAGAAGCAAAGGAAGGAATCTTCTCGGCTCCAGAGCGTTAATAGAAAGTTGTCAGCGATGAACAAATTGTTGATGGAGGAGAATGACCGCTTACAGAAGCAGGTGTCTCATTTGGTGTATGAGAATGGCTATGTCCGCCAGAAACTAAGTGTAATCCCTTTCAATTCCAAAAACTTTGTGCCTTCAAATTGAATTGTTTCTTCCAGCTTTGATATCTTCTGTGTAACAAGGAGCTCTTCTTCTCTCTTCAATAGGCATCTGGGACGACTACAGACAATAGCTGTGAGTCTGTAGTCATGAGCGGTCAGCCTCAACAACAGCAAAACCCAAATCCTCAGCATCCCAATAGGGATGTCAACAACCCAGCTGGGTCAGTATCTTTAGCTGCTACTTCCATATTTCAGTCACCTTGTTTTTGGATGCAACATTGAAATGGCTTTTATGAATTGCTTGTCTTAGTCTTCTAGCGATAGCTGAGGAGACCCTGGCAGAGTTCCTTTCCAAGGCTACAGGAACTGCTGTCGACTGGGTCCAGATGATTGGGATGAAGGTCAGTGTTGTTTGTATTATAGGATTGAATATCCTCTTGAAGGTTATGATTTACTTGATGGTCTTAATGAATATCCTCATATTTGCACAGCCTGGTCCGGATTCCATTGGTATCGTTGCTGTTTCCCGCAACTGCAGCGGGGTGGCAGCACGAGCCTGTGGTCTTGTTAGTCTAGAGCCAACAAAGGTACTTGCTTTATGAACTATAACTTAACTCTCGTGCCCTTGAACATGATGGTTTGTTTTTGGGAACTTTCTTGTGTGTGCGTCGTGAACATGAAGTTTAATCGATGCAGGTTGCAGAAATTCTCAAAGATCGCCTTTCCTGGTATCGTGACTGCCGATGTCTTAACGTTGTAAGTGTTATTCCTACGGGAAATGGGGGAACAATAGAGCTCATATACATGCAGGTTGGCTAATACTCTTAATTTTGTCTCTTCTATGGTTAAATTTTATTCTACTGTTTCTAATTCCATTTGTTTTCGTATAGACTTACGCTCCAACTACATTAGCAGCAGCACGCGACTTCTGGACTATGAGATATACAACAAGTTTAGAAGATGGCAGTGTAGTGGTAGATTCACTGACCGCATCTTTTTTACTCTAAATTTTGCATCTTTGGTACTATTTGTTGGTCTTGATTTCAGCTTTTTCTTTGGAATGAGTTGCAGGTTTGTGAGAGGTCATTGACTTCTTCTACTGGTGGCCCAGCAGGGCCTCCGCCATCTACTTTTGTTAGAGCTGAGATGCTTCCTAGTGGCTACTTAATACGAGCGTGCGAGGGTGATGGATCGATTATTCACATTGTCGATCACATTGATTTGGATGTGAGCTTTCAACTTCGAGTATCTTAGCATTGTATTTCTTGATTGTTTGTGCACTTTTTTTTTTTCATCTTTCATTCCATTTATAGGTTTGGAGTGTCCCTGAAGTTCTTAGGCCACTTTACGAGTCATCCAAGATCCTTGCTCAGAAAATGACAACTGCTGTAAGAATTGTTGCAGAGGTTCCATTGTCTTGACAAGTAAATCATATCTGTTCTATTCTTACTGTATCGGTCGAATTTGTTCTTCAGGCATTGCGTCACGTTAGACAAATTGCTCAAGAGACTAATGGAGAGATTCAATACACTGGTGGACGTCAACCCGCTGTACTGCGGACATTCAGTCAAAAACTTTGCAGGTAGTTTACTGTGGAGAGCCTGATAACTAATGAAGTTTTATGATTGTCATTGATGCTGCTTTCTTATTCTAATCATACCTGGAAATGGTCTGTAGGGGTTTCAACGATGCTGTTAATGGGTTTGCTGATGATGGTTGGTCGCCTATGGGCAGTGACGGTTTGGAGGATGTGACAATTGTCATAAATTCATCAGCAAACGTGTTTCCCGGATCCCAGTATAACACGTCGATGTATCCCTCTTTTGGTGGTGGAGTGATGTGTGCAAAAGCGTCGATGTTACTTCAGGTGAATATTTCGTCTAGACGTTTTGCATCTGAATGATTGATATACTTGGTTTCAATCTTAACTTGTTTACTTGTCATCTCCAGGACGTTCCCCCTGCTTTGCTTGTTCGATTCCTGAGAGAGCATCGGTCTGAATGGGCTGATTATGGAGTTGATGCCTACTGTGCCGCAAGTTTAAAAGCCAGTCCATATGCTGTTCCATGTGCAAGGCCTGGTGGCTTCCCTAGCAGCCAGGTTATATTGCCTCTTGCTTCTACTGTGGAGCATGAGGAGGTAACTATTTCTATCTTTCAAAGAAATTCCTTCAGTCTCTTCCTTGTACTGTAAATATGACAATGTCTTTGTGCAGTTTTTGGAGGTGGTTCGGCTGGAGGGCCTTGCATTCTCTCCCGATGACGTTGCTTTGGCTGGCCGAGATATGTACTTATTGCAGGTGAGTTCGCTACGTTTAAGTTGCATCGTCTTATCCAATGTATGTTTATTTTTTGCCTCCTGATTATATGTTTTCTCAACCTTTTTGTGGCAGCTCTGTAGTGGGGTTGATGAAAATGCAGTTGGAGCTTGTGCTCAGCTTGTGTTTGCGCCTATAGATGAATCCTTTGCGGATGATGCTCCATTACTTCCTTCAGGATTTCGTGTCATCCCACTGGATCCGAAAACAGTTCGTCTCTGCATTGAATTACTGTCTTGGACTTCCCATTCTTTTGAAAAAGCATAACCTCTGTTTTTCATCCATTGCAGGATGATCCTACTGCTGCTCGAACATTGGATTTGGCCTCTACTCTTGAAGTTGGTGCCAATGCTGCACGTTCTGCTGGTCAAACTGATTTGAGCAGCTACAATCTTCGTTCAGTCTTGACCATTGCTTTCCAGTTCACTTTTGAGAATCACTTACAGGAAAATGTGGCTGCAATGGCCCGACAATATGTCCGTAGTGTTGTCGGGTCCGTTCAAAGGGTTGCCATGGCCATTGCCCCATCTCGGTTGAGTTCCAATATGGGACTAAAGCCCCTTCCTGGTTCTCCTGAAGCTCTCACTTTGGCTCGATGGATTTGCCGAAGTTACAGGTATATACTACGTAATCCCCTAGTGTTCTTGGCACTGTAATTTTTCGTTCCTCTGAAAATTTGGCTTGTGTTCTTCATGTATAGTTTTAAGTACATGAAAAGAGCCATGGAAATACTCATATAACTGCTGAACAATGTATGAACTCCCCTGCCCCCAACAGCTTTACTTACCAACAGTTTCGTGTTTCAGGATCCATGTGGGATCTGAGCTCCTTCAAGCGGATTCTCAGTCTGGGGGGGATGCCATGTTGAAGCTGCTATGGCACCACTCCGATGCAATCATGTGTTGCTCTGTAAAAACCAACGTAATCAACATTCCTACCTTTTAAAATTGAATTATATGACAAGTCACTTGACTGCTCCGGAAAGCTGACATGATTTTAAAAACTTAATTTCAGGCATCTGCTGTGTTCACCTTCGCTAACCAGGCTGGTTTGGACATGCTTGAAACCACTCTTGTTGGCCTGCAAGATATAATGCTCGACAAAATTCTCGATGAGGCAGGTCGGAAGATTCTCTGCACTGAGTTCCCCAAGATAATGCAGCAGGTATAAACTAAGAACTTGATATGATTAATCATGATCGATTCTGTCCTGAATAATATAGGCATATTAAGACTATCTTATATATTTTTGTTCTTTGCGTCTCAGGGATTCACAAATCTTCCATCTGGTATTTGCATATCGAGTATGGGCCGTCCCATTTCTTACGAGCAAGCCATTGCCTGGAAGGTTCTAAATGATGATGATTCCAATCACTGTCTAGCTTTCATGTTCATAAACTGGTCCTTTGTGTGATGGAGAAGAAGCACATGACTGGTTAACCGTATCAATTAGTGGAATTGTAATTCCAACCTAGACATGATGTATTTCTTTTACTGCAGGACTTCTTGACTATGGTCTTAGCTACTTGGACCCTTTGCTACGAACTTAACACCATTACTTAAAGTTGTTAGTATCATGAACACTTATAATGTTATGTGAGGTTATACGCTGAAGTATCATTTATCGTTTTGTAGTTGATAATTTAGCTTCAAAAGGCTATATTGTAACGATTTTAGTCTATCGCTAGTAAATATTATCTTCTTTGGACTTTCTTCTAGGGTTTTTAAAACGTCTGTTAGAGATTAGTTTTCACACCCTCGAAGTTTCTCTTTCGGCCTTCCCTTCAATGTTTCATTCTACTCTCTAATCGAAGTGGGATCTCACAAATATAGTTAGAAAATGATTTCTAATGATAGGAAACTGACCTGGTCCTCACACTACTTCCTTGGTCCACACATTACTTCCTTGGTCCACACATTACTTCCTTGACACCCAAAGCGTATTCATAACACTACTTTCTTGACATCCAAAGCGTATTCACAGGGCATGTTTTTTTTATAAAGAAAAAACTATGTATTATGCAGACAGTTAGATGGTCTTGGTTGTTGAAGGCACTAAATTTTTCAACCTAACTAAAACTTTTAAGACAGACGACAGTAAAAAGAAAATTGTTGCAGAGGAAAAGGCAGTTCGATGACAGGAGGGTTATTTAGGTTGTGGTGGGAGTAAATCAAGGGTGGAAGCACCAGCCACAGCCAGCCACTGCACCAAAACAAGTAAAAGAGTTGAGTAATGGGCAGTTCATGGCTTAACAAACACAACAGTCTTTAACAGCAGCTTATTAATGAGGAGGGCCAGAAACAGGAAGGGGTTGAGCATCAATCTTCATTTATGGTAAGAAGATACACCTAGGCGAGCTAAGCAGAACTCCCTCTTCCATTCCCTAAGCCATAACTACACGCTATTTTGACAGGGGGCGGTGGGCGTAAAATCAGTCCATTCTACCTATAATGATGATCTTTGAAACAGAGCAGAGAAGACAAGGATCTTCCTGTTTTGGTTTTTCCTACCTTTCCTTTCCATTTTTTCTCTAACCAAACAAGGATGGGATTTTGGAAGGTCTAATCACACTTTAACTTTTCATATTACTTTCTCTTTGTAGTTCTACTTTTTTCTAATACATTTTTTGATGGAATGGTTTTTGCCAACCTCTCATTGGGTATTCCCAGAAATAAATTATTAATATTTTTAATGTGTAATTATTTCAATGATATTTTAAAAATGTTTGTCACTTTTTTTCTGATACAGTAAAAGATGGAGGGGGAAGGATGTGTACAAAGGTACTGTGAACTGTAATTTCGAGACTGCTGCCAGTCTCTTTCGCAGTTTTTCCCACCAAAAAAAAAAACTAATGCAAATTATTCAAATTAACTATGTTTTTGGTGCAGACTTGGTCTACAGCCATTGATTCGCCTCTAATGCCCAGTCCCATGCCATGCTTTCTCTCAGAACTTAACCCTTTTTGTTCCCCATTTGGGTATGCTTATTGATTTGTTCGAAGAGAAATTATGATTGTATTCAAATTTTTTGAAGTAAAATTTATGGGACTACAAAGTATATATCTATGGCTTTGTCTTTATATAAAAAATCATCTTTAATGATGATAAACTCCTTGTGATTTTTAAAATGATGCTTGCTAAGGCTTCTAAAAATGACGCCAGGTTGTGAAGTTACAAATAGTTGAGCAGGTTAATGCAGAAGTGGCCTTTGGGTAAAGAGAGAAATTGAGTTAAAGTGTTGGGAAGGGAGTGGGAACTTCCGAAAGTATAGTTTGGTTGTATTCCAAGGACACCATTTTCAAGGGCAGCTTTCCCTTCAATAGCGCTCCCAGCGCGGCCCAGCCAGCCCCAAAGGGAAAGGCATTAATTAAAGTGCAAAGAAAGCATCAAAATTCAATAAAGAAGTGTGGTGGGGAGAGAGAGAATCTATGAATCTGAACTTTTGTAAACCCTAGGGGAGAGGGCTAGGGTTTGCAATCCATGTAGTTTTTCTCTGGAATTGCAGCTGTTTTAAGATTTTGTGTTGCAGCCGTTGTAAGATTTTGTTCGAGTTTAGGGAGGGCGACTAGACCTTATCATGCTGCTTAGACTCTATAATCCATAGGGTTTTTCAAATCAACCCCTTCCCCCATTTAATTCACCATTGACTGGTCCAACCTATTTTAACAGATGTAATAATTACTGTGTTTGTTTCTTCATCTTCTTCTCAGTTCAGTAAAACAGGCTGTTTGATTTCCAGTTTTAAAAGGATTGAATTAATAAAGCAAGGAGTTAAGATGTCAGAAATTATCTCACTTCTATTCAAAATTTACCCCAACAAACCAGAAATATATAAATTTATACTGTAAAAATATTTCTCAATCAACATAAGAACTAATCAAGAATTTCACCCATAATCCAACACATTAAGAACGCTTGAAAGTTTAAGCACAAGATAAGTTCTGGTTTTTCATTTTTTAATAATTAAAAAACACAACGAGTCTCAACCTAAAATTACCGTAAAAGCCCAATGATAATCCGCTTGCAGCCCGAAAGAACGCCCAGGGTCATCGGTGTGCTGTACATGCAGCAAGTAGGGTTGCTGTTAGTCTCTCAGTTTTACTAATGAAATCAAATTACATTCTTAGTTGAAACTGTTCAGTCAAGACATAATTGAATCTGGAAGAAAGCAAATAAGATAAAATTGGCAAGCTTCTATTAAGAGACAGATGCATGCATAGAAGAAAAAAGTTCTATGACAGACAAATGAATTCATCGAAGGGGTTTATATTAGATGGTTAATGTGGCTTACCAAGTGCGCCATCATTCAGTCTGTCACAAGTAAAAAGAGAGATTCTCATAATGACTGCAAAGAAACTATTGAGTCCACAACATCACGTGCTTACAACAGGAAAGTTATAGCACAATCCAATCCAATCCAAACGGAATTCATGTAAATCCAGGGATTTCTCCTGGCATTGGAGCTAATTCGTTCTTACTGAACCTTTCCTCATCATAAAATGTAGCTTGAACCACTCTTCCCCCGAAGTAACGACCTCCAAGATCAACCAAAGCCTTAGTCGTTTCTTCTGATCTTTCAAACTGCACAAAAATTCGAACAGCCTCTTCCACTGGAAAATTGGGTTCTGTGATCTCAAATATCAGAACTCTTGTTACTGTCCCGTACTTTGCACACTCGGATCCTACTTCCTCTTCTAGCTCATCATCTACCTCGCCGGGGCCCACCTTCAAGATAAAAATCACAAATTATATCCTTTAGACGTCTGAAGAAAAATGCAATCCTTTCTATAGTATAAATATAAAAAATGCTTCAATCATCAAGCTCAATCATTTAGATATCCTCAACGATTAAATTGTTCGCAGGCCTTACTGATACATGCTACACTCATGTATAGCATGTATAGATAGGCCTTGTGTATGAAGGATTAAACTTTTTTTTAAGATTAACCCACTAATCTAAATTGTTCAATGGCATTTTTCATGATATCAAGATTAACCCACTATAACCCTAAATTATTTAATGACATTAAACCATAACCTAGATTCACAATTCGGAGGGAGGGAGGGAGAGGTTCAGCCATGTATAACAAGACTCTTAGATTAAGTAATAATTGGAAATATATATATATATATATATAGTTTTTTCTTTTATATTTACAAGATCCGTCATTGATTTGTCAGGAAACTCCACATGCTATTTACAAATACTGGTCTTTCTCACGAATAAATATTCTCACATAAGATGTTCAAACGACCTCTATGATCAAATAAATAAGCTGTATTAAACTCGTATCCAAAAGGGAGGTTTACAAAATAGAACATAGAAAATAACAGCTTTTGATAAACTTGAAATCAACTTATACTCCAGTAGTAGTACTCAGTTCCTCTTTACCAACCAACTTCATTAAAGCCCCTACAGTATCAAACCCAAAACATTTGGTTACCAACCAAAATACATGTTTGCCACTGATACCAAAAGAAATTGTTTTGGCAATTATAGACCCTTCGATTATTACATACTAGCTTACGGGCAAAACTGAGGAGTGAGTCAATTGAAGAACGTAAAGACAGAGAGAAAAGAAAAAAAAAAAAAACCGTTCTTAGTTCATTACAGACGGAAGCATGGTTAGAACAAGAATTATGCAGTTCTAATAGATCCCAACTCTAAGCCCTAACCCCCTATTTCTTTGAACTAATCTATTCCTAATAATATTCAATTTCTTTGAGTTCATAATCCCTAAACAATGGCTTCGTAACATCAGCCTAGAGAGAAGTTCCTTCTAAGCTTCCCTGCTCAGAAATTGATAGGGTCACCACGAAGAGCGTTGAAAACAACCAAATTTCATTTCTAGTAGGAAACTTCCTATTTTCTTCCTTCTTCACGTCCATATTTGTTCATAACCAGCTTACTGCACATCTCATAACTTTCTTTAGCATATCTCCACAGCTTCTCTGTAGTATTGCCTCACTTCTCTTCCTTAAGTTGCCCACTTCCAACCTTCCATCTTCTAGGGGCCAGTAGCAATATTCCAGTTAGCTAAACGGCTAAGAATTTCTCCCTCACTTCCCCCACAGGAAATTGTCAACTTTCTCCCCTTGGTTATGAACCCTCATCCCCTTCTCAAACCATTAACTCCAATGAGAGATAGAAAGAGATAAACCAACTGAAGAACTTTCCCTCAGTTTAAATAAAAGATGTTGAAGATCTCCTCCATCATAAACGCATAATTTTTTATTTTTTTTTTCTTTTTAACAAGGAACTCATTTTTCATCAAGAAATTAAAAGAAAGGACAAAGTTCAGCGAAAAACTCCACAGGAAGTGGAAAGCCAGCAAGAAGCTAAACAGTGCATACTTGACGAAAGAATACGTCTCAAATCCTCCATTAACCAGGTGCATAAAACACATCTACATGGGCCACAACCAAAAGAGACAAGCCAAGAGAGAAATCTTAAACCTCTCTAAAGTGTTGAACTTTCAAAACTTGGTATCAAGAGGGGAGGAGACCTTGCAATTGTTGCAAGTAAATGATGCAAAAATGAATTACAAGAAAAGTAACCAAGAGGATCTAGGAAGCAGATCAGATGCCCAAAATCCAAGGATTAAACTCACACCCTTGATAATAGATGGAAGAGGAGCCAAATCATTAGCAGCTCTATCATTGAAGAGAACCCAATGATGCATATTGGAGAGGAAAGACAGGCCAAAAAGACATCTTGAGTAAGCGGCACATTGTAGAGACAAGATAAATGCATTTGACGGGAAAAATTGACCTTCAAATATTAGTCCCATGCCAAAACTAACAAATTGAGGAAATGAGGTAAACCCATAAAAATGGCTTTCCATATATTTCAAGTAGCGTCATTAACTAATACTTTATATCCAACCAGTAAGATGACATTCGTCAACCTAATATAACAATGAATCAAATACAATAAAATCAGAAAACCAAATATGGTATGCCTTGATATTCGTACAACCCCTAGAACATGCTATATAGACCTTCATCCTCCTCCCCACCCCCCCTCACCTCCCTCGGGGTAGATTTTTAATCTCTGATATGGTATATAATAAACTTAAAACCTAAAATGATCTAGCAAAAGATGTAACATTGATGAAGGCATCTCTATACAAAATCACGTGAGTAAAGGTTTGTACGTTCTCTGCCTTTTAATTTGTTTCCAGATAGACTAATAATCTATGATTTAATGTTTTTCCCTCTAAAATTTTCCAAACAAGAAGAACTCTATATGCAAATTGCAACTAAGGGTTTTTTAGTCCATATCTTATTCCTTCTGATTAGCACTCGGTAGTACAGGGAAAGAAAACTTTCGGATAACAACGATTTATAAAGAACTGGTTGAGCAGTTAGCTGATAAAAAATGCCAACGGGCGCTGACAGCGACAATACTATCTAACTAACAATCCTTTCGCCTACGTAGTCTAACATGAAAACTGGATAAGCATACACCAATGGGCAAGCAGCTAAAGATACCAAGGTTAGGATTAGGAATCGAACTTTCATTACAATATGGACAATCAAACAAATTCTCAAGTGCATGCATTTTAATGATGGATTAACAGAAGAATCGCATGCTAATAATGGAATTTGCAACTATTAGATGAACACGACTCTCCACAATGGTATGATATTGTCCACTTTGAGCATAAACTCTCATGCCTTTGCTTTGGGCTTTCCCAAAAGGCCTCATACCAATAGAGAGAGTATTCTTTGTTTATAAACTCATGATCATTCCCTAAATTAGCCGATGTGGGACTTTCATCATCCAACACCTCCCCTCGAACAAAGTACGCCTCCCCTTAATCGAGACTCGACTCCTTTGGAGTCTTAGTCATTTTTCACTGCTTTCGAGGAGGCCTGACTCCTTTTCTTTTGGAGTCCTTTGTTCGACATTTGAGGATTTACCAATCTATTGGCACGACTAAGTTTAGAGCATGACTCTGATACCATGTTAGATGAACACGACTCTCCACAATGGTATGATATTGTCTACTTTGAGTATAAGCTCTCATGGCTTTGCTTTGGGCTTCCCAAAAGGCCTCATACCAATAGAGAGAGTATTCTTTGTTTATAACCCATGATCATTCCCTAAATTAACCGATGTGGGACTTTCATCATCCAACAGCAACTATGAGAGAAGGATATGATCGGTTACGTTAAACCTGTCTAGATTGCTCCTATCTAACCAAGAATTTCTGAAGTTTAATAGAAATCTGACAAACGGGAAAGAACTACTAAAATTCTAATGCACTGAAAACAAACTCCGCTACCTAAAATTCATTTCAAATCATCAAAATGTCAGAATTCTACAACGTCGTACCATGTTTCTGAGCAGGAGAACCCGAGTAGGTTGTCCGTTGAAGTTGACACTCTTCACCTTCTTCTCTGATTTCGTATCATTAGCGTTCACGATTACTCCAGCACGCAGGTCTGTCTTTTTTGCCATCAGAGGGGTGGTGATGCCTTGTTCTTGCTTCCCGAGCCCTTGCCCCTCCTTCCACCCCATCTTAGCCATCATTCTTTGAGCCGCTGTCATCTGCCCACCAGCACCAACTCCCAACCCGCCAGTTTCCGACTTTCCAATGGTAAATCCGTCTCCGCTACTTGGTGGCGATGGTGATCTTGGTATTGCCCCACTCTTCGCCGCGCGCCTTCTCCAAGCTTCCTCGCCTGAAATATTTATCCTAGAATTGGAATACTCTCTATCTCGCTCCTCTCGCTCCTTCTTCTCCCTCTCTTCCTCCTCTTGTCTACGTCTCTCGAGCTCCTTTCTCATCTCAGCCTCCTTGGCCTTCCTGTTCTTCTCCGCCCGATACTCCTCGTAGTCATTCGGCCTCGCTGGATCATACTCTTCTACAACCGAAGACGTCACGGCCACCAACGCCGGTTGCGTAATAGCCTCAGCCAGAATCGGCAGAGACTGCTCCACCGGCTCGGACACTGAAGCCTTCGAGTGCGCCAAGTTGGCAGCTTTCATTCTGCTTTGAGATCTGAGAACAGTCTGTGGCGCGAAAACGGACGATGGCTTGCGTAGAGTCGGTGGCGCCATTTTTGTGCTGCTCGACCAGACGGTAGAATTGGCGGGCTTATCTTCCTCCGCCGAAGAGGGCGGAGGGAGGTCTCCGTACAATCCACCCAGCATATCGTATGTGTAGCTTTGTCTTCCCTTCTTGGAATCTCTTAGAACATCCGAATTTTCAACATGGAAACAGAATCGAAGAACAAGTTTTCCAGATGACGGTGGTCGGCAAATTCAGCGAGTACTCCGAAATTAGGGGTTTGGGTAACACTAAAAATTGAGGCACAAATTAATATTTTGGGTCGCCGAACTTCTTTAAATTCTTTATTTTATAGTTTATAATATCGAGAATATTTCAATTTTTTAAAAATAAATAAATGTTCATGTATAAAGCAACCTCTATATTATTTAACGATGTATAATTCAATAAGATCCAATAAATTTAATTAATTACATATTTAGCATGAGCCCTTTGAGTTTCATTTATTCAATTTATGTATCGAGTTTTTAACGTTATTTTTTANTGCTTTTTAAAAGGTTATAAATAATCAACGTCTTTTTTCTTCATGATTATACGTTTTTCGTTTAATTGAGGTTTTACGTATTACACGTCTCGTTCTGCAGGAGAAACATATGTTAGTTTCTTTAGTTCGATTCATTCATTTTATAAGTAAATTAATAGACACCCATACGTTTAACCGGTCAAATAAGTAAGACGTAGTCTGTGATATTTGATTCTAGGTTAGAATCACAAATAGATCGAGTTAAGCATTATTTGTATAGTTAATTTCAATTTATTAAACTAATCAATAACCGACCTTCGATCTTTCTTAAACTTATATTCACTTGACGAGGAGATTTACTATATATTTTGAATTATGGCTCTAATAGTCGTCATATAAAATCAACATGTATAATCAATTATTGGTAAACTTTAACTAACTATTAACGCTCGATGTGTTGACTTTCTTATCACACCAATTAATTAAAAATATTGAAAAATATACGAACATTTAAATTTTCATCTTAAAATTAAGTTCGTATAAACATACTATTATGTCATCTTAGTCCAAATCAGGAAGAAAAAGAGAAAGAAAAAGCATAAAAGAAATAAAAGAGCGTCCAAAATTATTGGAAATTAACCACTTGTTCGTTGGCAATATCTGAGAGTTTGTTGGGCTTTGTGTGTATAAAGAAAGCAAGACATTTAATGCCAAAAATATCAACAACAAATTATTATGCTTTGCTCATTGTAGGGTAAATGGAAACATCAAAATCACTGTTTTTTTTTTTTAATTTTAATTTTTTAATAAGCTAAGTAAAAATAGATCGGGAATTAATTTAAAATTTATTATTATTATTATTTTTTTTTATAGAAACAAAAATTTAAATACAAATAAAGGAAAAATGTGAAAGTTTAATTAGTATAAAATGTGTACGGTCGACTAAAAACCGAAGGGAAAAGAAAAGCACATTTTTTTCATCAAATCCTATCACATTCCCACGATTTCAGGTTATTTTTTGTGCTTCTCCTCAATTCTCATCTTATTCTATGCTTGCTTTGCTCCTCCAACTCTCGTTTCGATCCAGCTCTGCCTCTTCGAATCCATGCACTTACAGATTCAACTTCTAGGGTTTCGTTGAGGCTACTCTGGATCATTGTTTTTTCTGTGGTCTAGGTGTTTTCTTGAGCGTTCTCGCCCGGAGGGTCGTCCAGGCGGTTCGATTTCTGGGTTTGCAGATCTGAGTTTTGCTTGGCAATCTTTTTCCCTCAATTCACCATGTTTTGGCGCATGGCAGGATTGTCCACAGCGTCTCCTGTGAGTCTCTTTTTTGTTTTATCATCCTCCTTCCTTTTTGTTTGACTGTAGCATTTGCTGTACTGTGGATTGTGTACTGCGAATTGTTTCAATTTCATTTCCTTTCGTGGTAGAAGATGTTTATCGATAATATTCTAGATTTTACGCGCGGTTCAATGAGGATCATGGGGAGGAAATTGAAGTTCGATTACGTGGATTTGATTTAATAGCTCAATCCATCAAATTTGCAATGTGTGGTCTTCAACCTCGCTGTTTGCCTTCTTGTTCAACTTCATTATCGTCCACTTGATCCGGTCTTACCCTCCCCCGTCAGTTCATATATTTTTTTTTTCATGCTTTCGGCTCCTGGTGGGACGTAGGAGTGGTGTAACTTATTATAATCCTTTTGATTTTGTTATCTTTGGAATTTATAATTGATGAAGTCAGAATTACATTTTCAAGGCATAAAGGATTGTTTGCGAATTTCACAGTTGGTAGGAGTGTAATTTGTCATATTCCATATATATATATATATATATATATATATATATATATATATATATATATATATTTTTTTTGTAATAAATGACCGTGAAGAAGAAAGTATTATGCACCTGTAATCCCATTGGAAACACTTGAAAGTATCCAATAAATCCTCCATAGCACCATACTCCATGTGAGAGGGCGCCAAAGGAAAAGTCAATTAACCTTTTCTTCGTTTCTGTTCACATGTTTCAGCAGCTAAGAAAAAGACGGTTGTTATTTATTTATTTATGAAGTCGATTACTCAACCTACCAGAAAGAAGCAACCACTTGAGCACTTGAGAAGTGGAAAATTCTATTGGGTTATTGTTGAATAAAATTATAAACCAAAAACATATCTATTGTTTCAAGGTAATTCCGAATCTGAACCTCAACATTGAGGCAAACACCAAATCTCTCAAGGAAGAAGGGTTGACCAAACAAAGAAAGAAGGAAAGATGAGAAAAACCCTCCAAAGGGCTAGGACACCATAAACGAAAGTTCCTTCTCCCAGAAGAGCACTGAAACGCCCCCAACAAAGAAAAAAGAGCAACGATATTCCCGTTTCTCTTTCAGACAATGAACGACAAAACCCAAAGTGGGGGACTAGCTGAGCCAAAACGTCAGCCACCAAAAGTTTTTTCATCGTAGACAAATGTTATAAATGAGGAAAAACAAAGCAGAAGGGGCTGTCCTCCAACCACCTATCATCCTAGAAAAATATACCCTCCCATCCCCAACCAACCAACAAATGAATTGATACATGAAAGGAAACTCTCCTGCAATGCCTCTCCTAGGAGACTTGGAAGGTGCCTTTAGTCCCATTTAAGGTTTTGCTAAAATGGACCAAATTTACTCACAATAATGTTATGCCACAATGAGTCAGATTTATGGTGAAAACGCCAGACCCATTTAGTTTTTGAACCCTCTTCAACAAGACCATTTGGAAATCCAAAATCCTGAAAAAAAAGTCAAAAGTTTTCCTATGAATTGTAGCTCATGGGAAATCGAGTACTTGTGCAGCTTACAAGTTGCAAAGGAGGATGCCTGAAGCTTGTTATGTGTTTCCTCGCTTGTACCATCTTGCAGACAAAAGATTGCATTTTGTGGCTTTGTCCTTCTCTCCCTAGATCCCTTGATCATTGTCATTTTTCATTTTCTATTTATTTGAGGTTCAACCGCCCTTTGATGGATAGGAAAGTTGTTTATGTAGCGACCTTGCTTTTGTTGATAGGTGACTCTTTGGTAAGTCTGGGGAGAAAGGGTATTGGCTAGGTTCTATTCTATTTCATTTTTCCATGTGCTATGTATCCCCTCTCCTCCCTCCGGAACTTCTGCATCTCTCTTTGGAATGTAAGGATTCCCAAAAAGGTCAAATTCTTTGCGTGACAGAGTTTTCATGAGAACGTTAACCTCTTGGATCATTTTCAGAAGCATTATTTCTTTATGTTGGATTCGCAATGGTGCTCTTTGTGTCATCAAGCATTGAGAGATTTGGATTATATTTTGGGTAACTGAAGTTCATTTTGGCGGTTTGGGATTGTTGATGGGACTTCTTTGGGATTCATTGGGTTGGTAACAAACAATGCTCCTAGACTGCGGAAATGAAGAATGGTGCTCTTTGCTGTGCTTTGGGGGCTTTGGCTTGGGGAGGAATAGTAGGATTTTTAGAGGATTGGAGAGATCCACTGGTGAGGTTTAAAATATTTTTCATTTGAATACCTCGTGTGAGGTTTCAGAGAATTTAGAATCCAGTAATACAAGGACACTTTTATATTGCATTCTCCAAGTTCAACGAATAGAAAGATGACAGTGGTCCAGCTTTACTTGAGTTTTAATGAAAATGTGTGTTTCTTACTCATTTCATTTTCTTTTGTTGCAGGTGGAGACAATTTTGGATAAGGAAAATTTTACATTAGAGGAGCTTCTAGATGAGGATGAAATAATTCAGGAATGCAAAGCACTTAATAGTCGACTTATTAACTTGTAATGTTCCTTCTGATTTTTATTTATCATCTTTTTTTTTCTCCTATTTTCTGGTCTATACTTGGCATATCTTTTCTTTTGGTTGATAGGCTGCTAACACATGCAGAGAAATTAATTTATGGGATCATGTAACACTGATTATATTTGACTTTGATAGTACTTGCTGTACTAGTCATCAGTAGCATTGTAATTTCCATCCATTCTACTAGTTCTTATTTGCTGATATATTGTTAGTCAGTCTTTTAAATTTGTACTACATTGGTTAAGCTAACTGCCTCACAGCAGCTAGCTTATATAATAAATATTAACCTTAATGGATTGGCAGATAAAAAAAACTGGAATGGATAAATACGAGAACTTTACTAAGAAGGTTTATCATATTACGTAAATTGATGAGTGTTGTGCCTGCCTTCTTGCCTTACAGCTTGAGAGAAAGAACACAGATTGAACAGCTCATCAGATATATTGTCGAAGAAGCTCCTGAAGAGGCTGAGAAGAAACGAAGTTTTAAGTAATTTTTGGTTGCATATTCCAGATGTCATTCCTTGTGCCTTCTCTCTCTCTAATTTTAAATTTGGTTATTCTTATATATTCTTGCCCAGGTTTCCTTTTATCGCTTGTGAGATTTTTACTTGTGAAGTTGATATAATTCTCAAAGCATTGGTGGAGGATGAAGAGGTGGAGAACTTGCTTTCTTTACCCTATTAAATTATAAATGATAGATCAATAACAGATTTCCTTGATGTGGTTGTTTGCAGTTGATGAACTTGTTGTTTTCCTTCCTAGAACCCAAGCCTTCTCATAGCACACTATTGGCTGGCTACTTCAGCAAGGTATCACTTCCATAATATTTTAGTTCTAAATTATCTTCTGCATATGTGGTTAGCCTTCCCCTTGTTTCAACTTTCAACAACTTTCTATGTCTTACTCGTTAAAGATTTTTGGAACATCTGTTATGTGAACTTACTTCCTTGCCAGGTTGTCATATGCTTGTTGTTGCGGAAGACAATTTCTTTTATGCAATACGTTCAAGTAAGTTTGTATGTCATTTTCGTTAAATTTTCCTTGTCTGTTTTTAAAGAATTTGGATGTTTAAGACATTCTCAATTTCACTTGGCCTTCTACATTTTTTATGCATGACGGAAGTATGGTGTGAAACAACATGGTTTGCCAGGTTGTATTTGACCTGTTTGATATCACATAGTCTATAGATAATAGAAGGAAGAAGGGTCTGAGTAGACAATGCTCCTGTTTATAAGTTAAGCCTAGAGATATGTATATATATATATATATATATATATATATATATATATATATATTTTAACAAGAAACAACTTCTCGTTGATATAATGAAAAGGATTAAAAGTTCAAGGGATACAAACTTCTAAAAGGAGTGAAAAAGAAGAAATAAAAATAACAAATTCAACCATTAGCAAGAACTTTCATAGACTTAACAAAACACACTTTCATAAAAAATGACTATATTACTGAACTTTGCTTCCACTTTGAGAAACTTGAAAAAAAACTGGGGAGGGTCCTTCCAAATTTGCTGCCATGGCTTTTACTTTGTACTTCTCAGAAATGGCGGAGTAAGCACCATTGACCTCTTCTTTAGATTGGAGAAGAATCTCTATTTTTTTTTTTAAAGATATTCTACTCTATAAAGACCCATTTTACGGCGAATCAATTCCATCTCCCCCATCAAGTTGTGCAATCCAAGCTAAAGGGAGGTTTTAAGTTTTAGATTAGGGGAGAAGAAGGTCATGAGCTAAGTCTCCATTGAATGAGAAGTTGAAGTTGTTTCTTGTTAAAAAAAACACTTTTTATGTGTGTGTTTGCCCTTCTCTTTTAAGTCATGTGAAAAGCTTCTATTTCTTACCTTTTTAGTTCTTTTCCATTTAAGTAATATATCTTTCTATTTTAGTTCTTATTGAATCATTTCTCTTCTGAAAAAGATTTACATATACAACCGTTTTAATGCTGATGATCTACTTCGTACACGGATTTCCAGGCACATCAAGCAATTGTAAAGAAGCTAGTTGACCTGATAGGAATTACGTCCATCATGGAGGTTGGTTGTTGGCCACTTTTCTTTATTGCATCTGGTATTTTAACTCTTTCACTACAATAGTGGTTTATGTTGGATGCAAGACGGTATCTGAATTAGTGTTTTTGTACTCTAGTGGTTACTTCTACTCTTTAATGTTTTTTTTTTTTAATTAATTAATTTTTATATTCTTATTATTACTTTTAAATTACATGGTCGGACCAACATCTTTGGGGCATTAGTTTCTATGTGCCTTTTATTACCTCTTAATTCTTATGTTATACATAGTTATCAAGTATTATAATTTCAGACTATGGCCATCACCCCTCCTTAATATGATAACCGTTGGGTTTTGCATCTTTACTGACTGTACATTGTGAAGCTCATAGGAACGATTCTTTCTGGACAGGTCTTGATAAGGCTTCTTGGTGCTGATGAACATCTGTATTCAAGCTACACAGAATCAATGAAGTGGATTGAAGAGACTGATGTGCTGGAGATGATAGTGGAAAAGTTCAGTTCTTCAGTAAGTAGCTTCTTGAGGAAGTTATCCCTCCCACAAGAATGTTTACTTGCCTTTTCATTTAGTAGTGGGGACTCTTTTTTCTTAGCAAATTCAGATAACTTTTCAGCTTTCGCTGCAATCCCCTTTCCTTCCACCAAAGCTGGCCAGTTTTTACTGGGTCCTTATTAAAGCTTTTAGGAAAGAATAGCATCCCCAAGACTCTCACATTTTTCCTTTGGACCCCTGCTTTTGGTGGTATCTATACTCCTGATAAGAGTCCAATGGTGAACTTCTCATTCTCAAATAATGATTAAAAGTGTATATTAGTAGAATCGTTCTTTTCTTTTCATTTAGCATCCAAATAAAGAATTTAAACCATATACATTTCAAATATTTCTCGTTTCATACAAGAATAGAAGTCTATGATAATTTCTAGTATTTCAAATCAAATCGTTTAAAATAGTTTACAATAATCTCGACCCTAAATGGGAGGTTAGAAATTATGTTTCTCATGCAGAAAGAACTTCTCCTTGCAGATCACCTAAAATACTTCATTTCTTTTGCTCCTTTGTCAATTATGTGCAGCTTATTCAAAATAAAACAAGGTTTTTGCCTTTTCCTTTGTATGTGACAAATTTGAAACAGAAGGAAGCTCCTTTTTGTTTTGGAGATCTTTTGTTTGTTCGTTTTTTTTTTTCCTTTTTTGATATTTGCTTGATGAATTTTTTTTCTTTCAACGATATGATTTTATAGACTTAGTTGAAAAACCTGTGGATTAGTCATAAGAGAATCTTTAATGTGATCATTCTTCCAGGATTCTTCAGAAGTTCATTCTAATGCAGCAGAAACGCTTTGTGCTGTTACTCGATTTGCTCCTCCTGGTCTCTTGGCTAAAATTTCCAGTCCAAGGTAGTGTTTTCCATTCTCATTTTTTAATATACCTTCATTTTGTCATTGGTCGTCTAATAATGGTTCTCTTTTTCAAATCAGTTTTGTAGGAAGATTGTTTCGCCATGCCTTGGAAGATTCACGACCAACATCTGTTTTAATAAATTCGTTATCAGTGTGCATATCCTTGTTAGATCCTAGGAGGCTGACTGTTGGAACAGCTTATTCATACAACCGCCAAATAACTCATGGATCTACAGTTTCAGCAACTATGGAGACTGTAGAAGGCATGTTGGAGAGTTTAGGTATTGTATTGGCCATTGGGTCTTGTTAAGTAGATGATATTTTACTTCTTAAGCCTCATTAATCAAAGGTATTAATAGCCATCATATGAATCATCCAATTTGATAACTTGTACTTTACTTGCTGGCTCTTCATAGTCGAATAAATTTCCTACTTTATGATATTTGGACCTTTTGTTTTCCCGATAAACTAGATTTCATTCAGAGTACTGAAATGTACAAACGGTTGAAGACAGAATATGTAATCTTGATTGCTTGTGCTATTTAACTTTTACGGGAGATGTTGAAAACTGTGCTGGTCTCAATTGTTCAGGTAGGTTGCTCAAGCTTTTGGACGTTTCTTCATCAGAGAAAGTTTTGGTTACTACATACGGAAAGTTGCAGCCACCTCTTGGGAAACATCGCCTGAAGGTATCTTTCATTTGGTTTTAAGCAATTGAGGCTTACATCGTGAGGCTCACATCAAGATAAGGCTCTAAATTTTAGCCTCGAGACTTACGCCTCCAATGAATCATTAGAGGCTTAAGAGCTTTGTGAGAACACATTGAGGCTTAAAATTTCTACGGCTCGACTAATGATTAGAAAAATAATAGTTACTTGCCACCTTTTTAAAAAATATAAAGGTTTGAGTTGATGACAATTTAAACTATTACTAATTTTACTATTGTGGTTTTAAAAATATTGAAGACACAAATTTATAATATAAAGCAATTCTATTAATGATTATAATAGTGATATTAAAGATACCATTTTAGATTTTTTGTTTGAGTGAAAATTTCGGGGTGAATTTTTTTATGCTTGTATTTGTGTATGACCTATGTTTACCGATACATGATCATACCAATTTAGGATTTGTAAAATATTTTAATTAAATGTGAGGCTTACGCATCATGCTGCCTCGAAGCTTACGACTTGTCTCTTCAAGAGGAAAACCCTCACGATCGCCTTAAGCCTTTAAAACATTGGGTTTAAGTGCAATTTGACCAAGGACCCAAACTGGGTTTGGACCTCCTCAATTGTTCTTGATGATCTGGCCCAGCCTATCTTTTTTTAAAGAGTTGACTCGACTCCTGCCTAGACCCCCTTTTGTTCCTTTGACCGGGCCCATACTTGATTTGCGTGCCTCTATTTCGACCCAACCCACATACACTTTCCCGATTTCTTTCAAGATTTTTTTTTCTTCATCTAAGAAATTCCCATTGGAAGAATTTCAATGGCCCTTCCACTATGATTAGCTGTTGGTGGTCGATTGATTGTTTTGTCATCCGCCAGTGATCTTTATTTTTTTTAAAAGTCAAGGACATGTTTTTTTGGAGGTATAGAACTGATGTAGTAGGATTAGTGATTAATCTTGCATAATTCCATGGTTAATCCTTTTTTGTTTCCTATTTGGATTTTAGTTCTTAGTTTGCTTTTAATTCTCTGTTAAATAGAGAATCCAACTCATGTATTCATTAACTTTCATTTGAATAAGATACTTGATTTGATTCTCGGAGAAAGCGCTTCTTAGTCACTCTTAGGCTTCACCAGTATTAGACTCAAAGAGAAATTGAAACAAATTCACACTAGAAAAAATAGGCCTATTTAGTAAGTTTACCTTCATCACAATTGCTCTTGACATAGAGCACTTCCTCCATTAACATTAAGTCCCGTCTAAATTCTAAGGCTTGTAATATGTGTGAAATGTCTCTTGAAAGACTCCTCTGCCTAGAAAAGGAAGATATTGTTGTTGGAAAACTTAAATGAGAAATACGAACACCTTTCCTAATTTTAAAGCCCTCAATCAACACTTTTTTCCATCCCTCTCATCAATAAGCATTGTAGGATGCATGCCACAATGATGAAAAGTATGGTTGAAAGCATCCCACCCTGTTTTATTCTCCTCATGACATAATTCTTTTACCTTGGTCTGTCTTTAATCAAAATGGGGCATTCCTAATCCACGTTTCTCACTTGCATGTAAAACAACTTTTTTTTTCTCCTACAAAACCTTGATTGAAAACTCCCAACTCAGATAAGTGTTTTTGTATCCTTTGAGGAATAATCTCTCTTTTCATCTTTTCAATGAAATTTTTTATCTCTTGTTCAAAAAAAGAAAAAGAAAGAAGCGCAAGTGTTTTCAAAGTCGATCTTAATTCTTACTAAAGATGTCTGCTCCCTTCTTGGACCAGTATTCTTCTAAAGCCTCATTTGGAAGAAGTGGTGCTTGGAAGAACTGGTTTAATCCTTTCAGGCAAGGTCGTAGTTGTGATCATATGATGTTGTTATGGATATACACTTTAATCANTTTTTTTTTTTTTTTTTTTTTTTTTTTTTTTTTTTTTTTTTTTTTTTTTTGAGAAAACATTATGCTGAAAAAATTATGAGTCTTCCAATAGGGTATTAGAAATATTGAAGAGATTTGGGATACTTTGGTTTTTATTTTGTCTTCTTGGAGTTCTTTTTCCACGTTCTGCAAGTATTCTCTTTTAACCATTTGGCCAATTCATTGGTCAGGTTTTTTGTAAACTGTGATTCTCTGGGTTCCTTGTATATTTTACTATTCATTAAATGTATTGTTTCTTATTTAGAAAAGTTTCCTTGATTGTTCCTTGAGATTGTTTTTTCAGATTGTAGAGTTCATATCAGTCTTACTCACGGTGGGTAGCAAAGCTGCAGAGGAGTTGATTCACCTTGGAGCAATCAAACTTATTTTGGATTTGTTCTTTGAGTAAGTTTCTGTATTTCTACTATAACTTGAATGTCTATGAGATCCACCGTGACATTTGCTTCTCTATGACAATAGGTACCCATTCAATAACTTTCTGCATCATCATGTAGAGAATATTGTAGTGTCATGTTTAGAAAGCAAGAATTCTTCACTTGTAGAGCATCTTCTTCATGATTGTAATCTTGTGGGGAAGATACTGAACGCAGAAAAACATTTCACTTTGCCAGTTGATGTAAATAAGGTAAATGCTCAATTTCTAGTTAGGTTTGATCTTTCAGAAGTTATGTACAATCTATACAAAAAATTATGATACCTAGAAAAGCTAAAGGATTGAGAAAAAGCTTGGGACCACCATTGTTTTTAATGTTTTCATATGGAGTTCCTTCTCGAAGGCTTTTCATAGTTTGTAATACTTTCATGTTCTAAGTTTGTTCTTCCCAATTTAGTTGGTCTCTTCCATTTATATCCTTCTATGATTACTGCCTATTAGAATGAGTTTCTATAAATTCATGGGAAGATTTTTTTACACTCCATCATCCCTAGTGGAATTCTTTGTTTCCTATAAACAGAGTTATGATACATTGTCTTACTAAGACACTATTCTTTATTCGTTGCTCTTGAATGTCTGTCTGTTTCTCATTTTTCCAACATGTTCTTCAGCCAACAGTTCCTGCAGAAGGTAGATCACCACCTAGGATAGGAAATATTGGTCACTTAACACACATATCCAACAAACTTGTTCAACTAGCAAACAGCAGTAGTGAGATTCAATCTCATTTGCAGGTCAGTTCTATTTTTTGAAATCTTAGTGACATCATTACAATCCTTAAATTTTCCCATGTTTCTCTTCAACAGGAGAACACTGAATGGAATGACTGGCAAACAAATGTCCTTTTGAAGCGTAATGCATTGGAAAATGTCTACCAGTGGGCGTGTGGGTATGTATTTCCTTTGCTATTTTTCACTTCTTTTTATTACAAGTACCAGCAGTCAGCATAACATCTAGATCACAACTGTCTCCATCTTAAGGCTACCCAACCGAAAAAATCTGCAAAGACATTGGGGAAGAACATTTTTAGTTTTCCATGATGTTGTGCTACATTAAGTATTATGGTCCTTGAATGACTGAAATGATTATGATATACAAACTATTACTATGTTCTCGTCTGATATTAATGAAATATGTTTGAATAGACTCATTGATCTGTTGGAATTAATGGAATCCTTGTGGTGTGAAATGACTGAATCAACTATAATATATGATCAAGCATTATCTAAACTGATTTTTTTATTGGTATTTGCCTGAAAAAGATGGATCAGGGACATTAATACATCCAGGTACTCGGGAAGACCATGTTTTTGTTTAGGAACTTGATGTTTACAATTACTTTGTCTGATTTTTTAAGAAGCTTACCTTTATTGGTTATGATAGTCAGCCCTTGAAGAATGAAAAGTTTCTTAAAAGGGCCAGTAGATTGTGTTTTCGCCATGTTTTGTATAGTATTAGCTTTCCAATTTCCAGAGGGGTTTCTATTGCCTAAGCTTTCTCAAGTTCTTTGGGTTAGTCTAAGCTTGATCTCATTATTTTGATTTGGAAAGCAGTTATTAATTTATTTGGTTTTTTTTACTTCCATCTTTTTTCCCCCCTCTTTAGGAGTCTGTATCTGTGAGCATTCTTTTTCATTTATTCAATGAAAACTTTACGGTTAAAAGGAAAAAATCAATACAAGAAACCTTTATTAAAACCTTAATTTGTTATTGTTTTAAATTATTTTAAAAATATTTTTGTTTTAATCAATCAACACGAGAAGTGGCACTATGACATGGTTCAACGTTATTGTTATATTTTATATATTTTCACTCAAATCTTATGTTGGATGGGTTTTTGTCTCACCATTCAGTTGATATCTGTGCACTTGAATTCTTCTCTTGCTCGAGCTACTGTCATTATGACGTTGGGTTATATTTGTTGTGCGTTTAACATTTAACTTTCTAGCATATCTTCTGAAAATGAAATGATTATTTTCTATAGGCGCCCAACAGCACTGCAGGATCGAACTAGGGATAGTGATGATGATGATTACCAAGACAGAGACTATGATGTTGCAGCTCTAGCTAATAATTTGAGTCAGGCTTTTCGATATGGCATTTACAGCAATGATGATATGGACGAGGTACTGAAGTATTTTGTATTACCCTTGTCTGCACCTTTAATATGATAGTTCCTTGAGCAAGGACTGATATGGAGAGGATCTTGAAGTGTATTCTAACTTCTAACTTGCAAGAATAAGTAGGTTATGAGCTTCCTCACATGTATTGTTCTTTGTCTGCCACTTTCATTTCCTCTGGAGCAAAACTGATAAGTAAAAATGAAAGGAACACTGACAAATATAATAAAATATCATTAGAGAAGTTTGAGGATGATGAACAAATGCTCTTTTTCAGATACTCCACATTTTTCCTGTTGAAGTATATGAGAGAAATATTAGTTCGTGATTCCTTGGGTGAAGTTAGTTGCTTGTTTACATGAGTNAAAAAAAAAAAAAAAAAAAAAAAAAAAAAAAGATTTTTGCTTGTACTTGAACCATGCAAATCTCAGATTAAATGGGCTTTAATATATTCTTGATTATATCTCTTGTTCACCAATTATTTTTTTACTTTTCAGGCTCATGGCTCACTTGAACGTGATGATGAGGTATGATGACAGTAATTCACCTTTACTTTTTGAATGGGAAGGCTAAATCTTCTGAATGAACTTGCATGAGTGCATTTTGAGCCGTGTTTATCCTTTTTTTTTTAAAAAATAGTGTTTATATATTTTTTTTTCCTTCCAATCAGAATTGCTTGCTTCATACTGCGTTGTTTCATTGTTTGTGAAAGATGATAGCGAATGACTATTAGGTTCTTGTCATGTCATGATAAGCTGGTGGAATGCTTTGATAAAATAAGCCGTATGTATTGGTTGCTAGGCATGGTTTTGGTGTCACACTATGACTATCTTAGGTTTCAGTTTCTGCAAGTAAATTACAATTGCCTATTATATATGTGCGCAAAGATGAGTGGATATGATATTTGAATGTCCTCATAGACTTTGAGGTGGTTTATACTTCACCATACAAGGGATTAGATATTTCCAAATATTTCCTTTGGGTTGGCTAATGTTAATATTTTGCTTTTGGGATGGTCTTGTAGGAAATTGTCTTTAGAATGTAGAAGTGTTTCCTGATGTAGAGCTTTTGCAGGATGTTTATTTCGATGATGAATCTGCAGAAGTTGTTATATCCTCTCTGCGTCTAGGCGATGACCAGGAAAGGTAGGTAAATCCAATCCCTTTAATGATTTTTATTTTCTAACAAATGGTTACCGAGAATCTAGAACTATTGTGTTACATTTGAGAAAATGAGGTGATTTCCATAGTAAGATGTGTAATGTGATGGTAACCAATTCTTCTACGGATGCATTTATTAAAAATGAGCAAGTGGTTGATATTTGTTCTAGGGAAAAATAAACATTAAAAAATTAAAGAAGAAGAGTGAGAGGTAGACGGTCGGGTTTAAGTGATGGAGAAAAGGAAAGGGTTGGAGAACGAAGGCGGACATTAATGGTGGAAATGGAAAAAAAAACTCTGTATGTGAAAACACTTGGGGATTGATATTTTTGGTGGTTGAGGTCAGCGCAAGAATCTTTCTTGATTAGAATTTTATCCTCGTTTTAATATTTTCTCCTTCAAAATAATGTCTACTCATTTTACTTATTTATTTTGTATAACATGGTCTTTCTTTTATTTTTCCTGCAATTATATTCTAGGCATTTGGTATATTATTAAATGAGGTTGGTCAATCTAATCAAGTTAAGTCGAGCTTTTTTTTTTCTTTCTTTTTTCTGTAGTGACATCTGTCTATGCCCTGAATATCATCCCC
>NC_036647.1:381860-396701 GCF_002806865.2 Cucurbita pepo subsp. pepo
CCCCCCACCCACCTCTCATCAGTCAATTAATTAAGATGCTTTTCTGTTGTATTCAGTGGCTCTCTCTTTACGAATTCAAATTGGCTTGCTTTTGAGAATGATTTAATTGAAAATGATCGTACAACTGGCTTGCTTGATTCTCCTACCCCGGGTATTAAAGAGACTGGAGAAGTCGTCAAGGATGGTGGTGATGATTTTGTTGGTGAAGATGGTGATTTGAATGACACTGCAGCACCTTCTCCAGATTCACAAGGGACATCAGATAACTCACGCAATGTAACAAGCAGTTCAAAAGAAATTGTAGCCAACGAGACTGACAAGCCGCCTGAATGGGTCGAATGGAGGGAGACCTCAAACGATGAAGGTTCATCTTTAACACTTCCTAATGGGGAAGCTGCAGTAGTTTCAGAGGTTACTGAACCAGATGCCGCAGAACCCTCTCTATCCGCTGATGCATCGACTGGTGAAGAAGCTGTAGTTGGACAAGGAGCAGCACCAACCAGTGATCATGATAAACTGGATTCTTCTGATCTCTCGAAATCCGGGGAAAACATCAATATAAAATCAAAATCTACCACTAGTGAGGAAACAGTCAATGATGCAGAAGCCAGTGATATAGCAATGGGCGACAAGATCCCAAAGGAAGCTGGGAACTAGTTCAAAAGAAACGCTGACTGATATGTTCAACGTTGATCCTGTGGGTAGATGAACCCTTAGGCATGTTTTGCTGGGTAGGGTACTGTATTCTTAGATCCTTGTGTACATCAATCAATGGGGCAAGGTGAGGTATAATAGGTTGATTATTCTTTCTCACCCTCGGTAGAAAAGTTGAGGTCGTCTTATGTTTGGCAGAAGGTTCTGATGTCAGATATTTTTTTGCGAGTAATTGAATAGTACTTTAGTTGTTAATGGGCGCCGACAAGGTTTGTCTTAATTCTCCTGTCTGCAAAACTTTACCTCTGCTTATGGAACACTATTGTGCAGAATATTGATGATTGTGGGATTAAATTCGAGTACGCGCTGAACGAATCGGAAAAGTATCGCACAAGAGCCCAGCATGTGTGGTTGAATCTGGGTATTCCTCACCTTTTGTTTATGCATACTTTTAGTGTGATGACAGCATATCATCAAATACACGTGTACGGCTATTATCTTCCCACATAGGATACTTCTTCTTCTTCTTCTTCTTCTTTTTTTTTTAATAATGTTTAACTAGTGGGGTGATGACCCTTCTCGAAGACATATATCTGAGTTAGTTGAGTTATGGATAAATTGATAAGACATTTCTTTTTAAAAATTTTGGTTTGGTTCTATTGGCTTAAAGATGTTGACAGATATCTGTATGTTGACATTTTTACGGGCAACACAAGTTTTCAGTTTTATCACAGAAAATCAACAAATTATCGCTAATATAAATATAATATAAACAATAAAATTTACTTAAAAAATCTCTAATTGATTTTATATTTTATGTTTTTGTACTAAAAGTAGTATATTCAGTAGTATATTCAGAAGAGATGCATTTTTGAAGGTGCTTTGGAACTAAATAGGAACAAACAACATAGAGATTTGTGTTTCCCCTTATAAAATGGTAGGGGGAAGCAATGGATAATATAAAGAAATGCAAGAAAGGGGCAAGCAATGGACCTCTTCTTTAGAAACTAGAATCAGCAACATCAGTAGCAGTTAAGGACATTGTGAGTGAAACAAATAAAGCAAAGTGGTGAAAAGGTCTTTGTATCTACTCATTTGAAATTGCATCAATACTCCTGTTCTGCTTTCCCACGCTGTTCTTCACTTTTTCTCCTTTCCTATTCCCACTATATTGCTGCTTACTCACTGAACCCTCTTGAGCACTGCACATTTGAGACTTCAACTTGAACCCAAACTTCTTCGACACGCTTCCCCACGCACTCGAACCCTTCGTTCGTCCCAACTTCTCGATCTCTTGCTTCATGTTTGAGCATTCCTTCTCGAGCTCAGACACTCTCATCCTCATGTTATCCATCCCCACCTTCAAAACCTGATTCTCCCTAACAGCAGATGTTCCCCAACCTCCTTCATTGGATCCAACAACCCCACTTCTCAACTGTCTGGATCCATCAAGATTGTCTGAAACCAAAAAACAGCCAGCAATTGAGGTCCTGAGCTGAAGCTGCTCAAAAAAGAGTACTTGAACAATGATTCTAAGGGGCAGTCTCTCGTTCTGTGCAGCATGGGTACAAGCTTCTAAAGAAAGCTTCTGGCAGTCCATCAACCGACATAGCTGTTCTCGGTCGGATTCTCCCAGCCATGGGTGTGACTGCAGATTAACAACATTCGAAAAAATTAGCATACATTAACAATCCATAGCCAAATTTTAAGCTTATTCCTGCTTCAGTGCATAAAATTAAAACAAGTTACAGCGGTCAGGTTCTTTTTTAGTCAGAAATTAACAACTAGTAACTTGCTCATGAACAATGAAGAAACAGGTGTGGTACCAGAGAGTAGGAACATAACCCAACCTCAAGCTTAAGTACTCAATTTTTGTTCTTGGGATATTTGACATAGAGATCAAAGAAGGAATTTTCAAGGGGTTGAGATTTGAGATATGATTTCTTTAACGGTAATTTGGGATTTCCCTTTCGGGTTTCCCCTCAAGTTTTCACACCCTCATAAACAATATTTCATTCTCCTTCCCAATCGATGTGGGATCTCACACGAACACTTGACAACAATTAACATTTTAAGCTGATTTGGATAAGAAGAAAGAGCCAAGTAAATCAAGAAGCATACAACATCAGGCAACATTAAAAATTTGACCAAAAAATTTCTTCCAAATGATGCAGCCAACCAAGTTAGACATCAATATGACTAGCAACTGTATAGTAATATGCAGTTCAACTGCTAATATAAGAGAATCCATACCTTCAGATATATATCTATAGCACGATAAAGGCCATCGTCCAAAGGTCTAGCGTAATCAGGAACTGCAGCAGCAAGAGCTTGAAACTTAGGAAGCTTCAAATTAACATCGGGAGCTACTTCTGCAAGGTATCCATCTATCAGTTTAGCGACCATGGTAATTGGTGGCAAAGAGGGTGACCCTATCAGTTGTTCATCATCAATAGAACATGGAGAGGCACCTCCCTCATTGAATTGATCCACTGCCAGGAAGTGCTCAAGAATCCTTTGTATACAATCAACATTGTAAAGAGTCTCCATGGAGTAGGAGAAATTGGGCATCAAAAGATCTTCTAAAGTGGCTTGATCGAGCTGCATCCCGACCCTTTTCTCTAAATTCGAGATACACGAGGGATTAACTCGAAGAATCATGGATGTACGCAATAAACCAAAAAGAAACTTAGTTGGAACTAGGCTCTTCTGCATTGGAAGCATCCTATCAATTTCTTCTAGTAAAAGTTTTTGTTCCTCCTCTGAGGGTGGCGTCCCCAAAGCCACCGGTGCCAGCCGACTACTAGCTTCACTAGGACCTTGACGTCGATTTAGACCAGGAATGTACCTTTTAGCATAGGAAGTGACAGACCCTGCAATAATTTCCTGTTTGATACCACGTGATTCCATGACAGAAATTAACCTTGTGTAGAGAGGCAAGCTCAAGGTCGCTGCATCCTCATACCACCAATCTAGACTTGAATTTTTCGGCCTCGCTCCGGTACTTATGCCATTCCACAAAACACTGCCACCAGGACTTTGCATGGGTCCTCCGTGCTCTATAATTGGCCACCCGAATAAACTTGGGTCAGTGCACGCCTTAATAGCTAGTGACTCGATACACCTTCTAGTAATCTGGAGCTCATCTGTATGGAAGAGAACATCATCACAGGTCTGTAGTGCCATCAGAGAGTCCTTCCAGCTTTTGAGGACAACTTGATTCAGGAAGGCCTCAGTCTGATAAATGAGATTACCCTCCCCATACTCCTCAGTCATTTCTAGACGCTCAGCGGCATATCGGAGGTAGACAACATTTGAGGCTGTAAGTTCAAGTTTCACTCCGTAGCAAAACTTGGCGACCAGTTCAAATGTTTTAGCACCCCCCGGAATGTCGGGAATAGTTATTACACCTCCTTCCTCCTGTTCTTCAGGTGCTTCAGCAATCATTCTTTCCATAACCCCACTTCTGGATAGCAGAGGGAACTGCAGTCATGAAAAGTAAAGAATTTTAATGATTGAAGCATATGCATAATATATACCTTTCTAATAAGCAAGGCTATCTTCTAACATTACAATCCTTGATAATCAGAAAACTTGTGAAATATTCATAAACTGAGGCAGCAGCTCAAAGATAACAGGTTTAAAACTATAATTCGGTATTCAAAGATGTCGGTCACTAAGCCAAGTCCTTGAGGTTAACTGTGAGATCCCACATCGGTTGGAGAGGGGAACGAAACATTCTTGATAAGAGTGTGGAAACCTCTCCCTAATAGACATGTTTGAAAAACCGTGAGGTTGACGGTGATACGTAACGGGCCATAGCGGACAATATCTGCTAGCAGTGGTCTTGGGTGTTACAAATGGTATCAGAGTCAAACATCGGGCAGTGTGCCAGCGAGGACGTTGGTCCCCAAGAGGAGTGGATTGTGAGATCAAGCATCAGTTAGAGAGGGGAATGAAAGCGAGGACGTTGGTCCCCAAGAGGAGTGGATTGTGAGATCAAGCATCAGTTAGAGAGGGGAACGAAACATTCTTGATAAGGGTGTGAAAGCCTCTCCTTAGTAGACGTGTTTTAAAACCATGAGACTGAGGGCGATACAAAACAGACCAAAGCAGACAATATCTACTATTACATTAACTCCCCTATCATGTATAGATATTTTGTTCTAGAACTATGCTTGTACTAAGGTAGTAATCGAGGATATAAGTCGAGCAGTCAATCCTTGAACCTAAATGCCTAAGAGGTCAGGACATTAGTATCTTACAACCTTCATAACCTATAACATTTTAGGTTGGGAAAACTGTTCCACTTCAATGACAACAATTAATATTTACATAACTTGTCCCAAACAGCTACAAACATAAGGGGAGGGAGGATTCTCCAAGATTCTTCTTTAGAATTATTTTTAAAAAAATAGAATGACTCAAATTACCTTGTGTAGATGGAATGACATCTCTCCAACTTCAACAATAACATCACTAGGCAATCCACTAGTGCAGAACCTGCAGCCATTAACAAAAAGCATAAGTCAAGTACGAAGGTTTCCCCTTATTCATTCTGCTCCCGACGAGTTCTGTATCAGCGAAGTCGACGGGTGTCAGATTCAGATACGACTGTAAAACAAGCCTATATTTCTTGAATTTAAACTTTTCATCTTAGCTATGAACAATGAAGGAACAAATTCCAGAACAACCGACATGTACACGCATAGTTGGTGAATCCTAAGAGAAACTATCAAAAGTTTGTTAAATATTTCTAGAGCAGGTTGGTGCGAGTTGAAAGCACCTAATTATATCACTACCTACTTCATTGAGATAGATGAAAGAGAACCGTAGAAACCTTCTTGAGGGTATGAAAACCTTTTTTTGTAAGGGTGCGGAAACCTTTTCCTAGGCGCGTTTTAAAAACTTTGAGGGAAAGTCGAGGGAAAGTCCAAAGAGGACAATATCTACTAGTGGTGTACCTGGGGCCGTTACAAGAACTCTCTGCAAGTTACAGAACCAATATCTGATGCAGGAAAGAAATGTAAAGAGTTTAAATTTCAGGGTCCATACCAGGCTTGTCCTTGCCTCTGGAAAGCATCAGTTTTGGATCCTAGCTTCACGCAAGCCATATTTCCACTGAAAAAAAAGGAGAAAGAAACTTGAATGCAAGGGCATCAAAACACTACCTAGCTAAACTTCGAAAGTACCCATCAAGCAACACAGAACCTCCTGAACAGAGGCCATAAAAAGCCCCCACATTACCTTGGTAGCTACTGTAAAAGGCTTGTATTAGCAGAAACTGAAGCAACCCCCGGTCGTTAAGATTGATATCAGCAGAGAACCTTAGAAAAACCCAAAGCTCAAATTTCCAAAACCAGCGGCAATGCAGTTCGTTGACTGGTTTCTGGGTATTGTTTTAAACTAGTGAAACACTGTCAAACTTCAAGAAGAAACGGCTACAATCTATCAATATAGAGAAAAAATGGGCAAATCCTTTTACAAATTGAGCCCTGAGTTCACTAGAACAGAACCTCCAGCCACCAACATCACCAAAATACACTAACACCCAGAAAACATGAACACCCAGAACCTCAAAAAGAGATTTAAGCAAATCAGGACAGAAAATTAGTTCAACCCCCTCAAGTTTAGACCTAAACCCAACCAGATGTTCGAAGAAGAAGAAGAAATTTATGGTTTCTTCTTTCTTCCAGCCTCCCAAACTCACCTAGAAGATTCCAAAATCCAAACGCCAACGAGGGAGAAAGGACCAAAACAAAAAACCACTCATACCAGTGATTAAAGAAAAGGGCCGGAGGAAGGAGTCACTCGTTGCGTTACGACTAAGAGTAATGCTGAAAGCAATGTCCACGCGAGACCCATTTGCCATAAAGCCAGCCTGAGCCAAGCGGGGGTTGAGAGATATTGAAATTGAAGAAACCAACGCTGGTTTACAATTAATGGCAGCTCTGAGAGAAAGAGACCATTTTCCAGATGCACATGTGGGGACCTTTGCCTTGAAACACACTCATTACTTTCTAGTATTTTGTTCCTTAAGCATCTTTAAACATGGCCCCAACAGTAACGCAGTTGACCCAGATCATAATCTGGATTAAATGAAGAACAATTCCTCAGTTTACTCACAAATTTAGAAGCTTGGAAGTAACAGCTATCCGTTTCTTTTTTTTTTCTTTGATGGTAGCTATCCGTTTTTGTCCAGCTAGGCCATGTGGATACATAATTTTGGCCTCTTTTGGAGGATTATATATATATACAAACATATTTTACTGTTAATGTTAAAGAATTCAGCGAAACTTACAAAGCAAATACTAATTGATTAAAAGGGTTTTCATTACCTCATTGCCTCATCGCCATGGGTCCATGATTTCCAGGATTGACCGAGACGTTTTTCTGCCTCTATTGATGTAAATGGAAGACAATATATGAGCTTTTAAGACAATAAAAGGACCATTTTTATGACCATAATACAAAAAAAAATGCCATCTTTCTTCCTTATTCCAAAGGAAAGATCTGTCTTCTTAGTTGCTTTACATGGGAATTCTCCCTTTTCTTTCTTGCTTACCTTAAAAAATCCACATTTTTTGAATTAAGCCCACTTTTCTTCCTTAATCACTAATTATTCATTCAATATCAAAACCATTTTTTTCTTTTCCTCCACATAGAATTATTGGGTTTTGTAATTTGCAACTATTAGACAAAAATCCGTACTTTATTTGAATGATAAAAGCTGCTATTTCTAAGCCACATCTTTTAGGTTCTAACTTATAATCAAAGGTTGGTGAAGAAAGCTTCCATGGTCTCCAATGAGAGGCAACCGGTAGGTGAAGGAACCATTACTTTTTTATAAACCAAATGTTAATACAATTACAAATTTTGTCCTTTTGTAAACTCAAAATTTTAGTAAAATATTATGTCGGGTTAGATTAGATGACGGTATATGTGTATATGTATAATATATATGAGTTGAATAACATGTGGAGTGGGTTGCTCGAACATAATTTAATCGTTTAATCGAGAATATATATTCTAATCAACCCCCATAATTACCGGTTCGAACATAGTTCAGTGGATAAGACATCAATTATCATCTCAAAAGTCGATGATTCAACTTTCACTTTTAATATAGTGATACGTGTTTAATCGAATAGAGTTAAAAGTGGAAGTAGATATTTAACGAACTAAATTACTTTTTGCTCCACTTACCACCAATCATGTCATGTGAAGAAAAAAATAAATAATAACACTAATACAGCTTGTCAAATATTAAAGGAAATTGTGGTCCATTAAGGGTAGTTGCCTCCCTCCCTATGGAATAAAAGTTTGATTGATATTTAGATGGGACTACTTAAAAGCTCATATATATATATATATATATATATATATTAGCTCAACATAGCTTAGGATAGTTTATCACTAGCTTAGGTTGTTGTTTATCAATGTAATTACTCTCTATCAAATAGCTTGATATAACTTTACTAAATAATGACTTAATGTATTGAAGTAGACCTATCCATTACCAAATTAGACAAATAATCTGTTTTGCATTAATTGCGCATGATATTATCAAAAGATGAGACCGAACTCCTTATTTGCTATTTAATACTTGACTATCTTTACCAAATAATAGCTCGACCTACTTGGAGAGATGCGTAGTTGACCTACTCGTGGACACCCATATAGTGTGCTTACCTTATAATACGCACAACCTATTTGTTAAGTGATACGTCAGCACTTTAAATCGTTTATTGACATAAACAATGGTCCCTACGTCATACCAAACCAAACATTCTCTAATAAAGTTTCTCTAATATTGTTGTGTTTGATTGGGTTTGATGTACACTTACCCTACCATTAAAAAATAAAAAGGGTAAAAGTGTAGAAAATGTTGTGGGAAAGACAATAATCATGAATGTTGTGGCANAAAAAAAAAAAAAGCATGTGGAAGTAAGAGGGTGAGAAAAGGCGTTGAAAGTTGAAACAAACCGTGCCTTGTTTGTCTGAATAGCGTTGCGTTTGGGGAGACAAAATGGAGTTTCTAACCATTCTTTTTCCCTTCCTTTGTCAGAAATCCTATCTTCTCTTTCACACACATTATACGGTTCTTTTCGAACCCCTTTACCGCCTCAACAACAACGGGTCTTCCAAATTCCGTTCAAATAAGATTCAAAATATTTGAATACATCTTGGTCTAGTCCACTTTTAACTCTGTACGTATCATAGTCAATATTGGACTAGCAGATATTGTCTGTTTTAATCGTTGCGTATCGTTGTTAATCTCACGGTCTTAAAACGCGTCTACTAGGGAGGTGTTACACCTATAATCCCCTCTCCACCCTCTTGAAGGTCAGCGTCCCTCGCTGACACACCATCTGATGTTTGACTTATACCATTTGTTACAATGACACATTATTTGATGTCCATTTGTAACAACCCAAATCTACACTCATATAAGAAATGTTTTTTTGTTCCCATTTCATTTCTAGATGTGAGATCTCACGCTAATTTCTGACCTTTTCATTTTAATCTCTTATATTTTCCTTAAAACTTACTAAACATTGATAGAAAATTTAAAATCATCTTAAGTAACAATGGAAGTGGCAAATAAGTTCATAATCTTAATTGAAAGCAACCAAAATATTAATGAACATTACTAAACAGCCTACACAATCTCTTAAAAAACCAGTCACCAGAAATCAGAATGTAATGCCGAATACTTGAGATTTCAAAACTTGGGAACGTTAAGGGAGGAGGAACGACGCTCTACTAACAGATCATTCAGACCGTTCAGTAACAAAGGGAACAAAAGAAAGCGTAAAAAGCAGAAGTAAAGAGGCAGATGAGATAGAAGAGCTCCTCCGCCAAGTGTACTAACAAAAAATGTAATGGCGATTCTACATGGAACGGAACTTTTTCAAGAGGAACAGCACAACTACATTACCAACTAAAAAACTAAACCAGATAAAAGTCTGCTTTTTGGGAACGCTACAGACTTAACCAGCAGATGGCACATCAGCTTCTTGTCAATCTGTCGAAAATGGATGAAAGCTATGCTAAACATTTACAAGCAGAGAATGTTCCTAATTAAGCATAATACTATGAAGCGATCATAGCACTCTTTACCGAACAGCTCAAGGATTATATTGCAACCAAAGTTGGACAGCTGAATAACATAAGGCAGATCTTGCTAAAGAACTAGGAACTAAATCTGATCCACAAAAACCACATTATATTAAGATAAAACAATGGTGTCCAATGGAATTCACCTGATCTTCGGCCGCTTGGGGACATTACCACTAGGTCCAGCTCGAAACTTCCCAAAAGTTTTCATCTTTCTTCGCTTTCTCTCTTCTTCACTGTCCGATTCATCTCCCTTTTCCCTGTCTGCATTGCTTGCTTCCCTCTCCAACTCCTCCCATGTCTTCCCTTGCTCCTCCTCCGAATCACCGTCGGAATCTTCTTCTTCCTCATCCTCCGACTCCACTAATGATGCACTATCAGAATCATCATCTTCCGAGTCAGATTCAGGCTCAACATCTGATGGCTCATACCCCTTGTCTGACTCCCCAGAGTTGTCAGATTCAGAGTCAGTAGCTTCTAAATTCAAGAATTCCCATCCGCCATCATCAATGAAGCTCTGTGGATCATCAGTTATCGTCTTAAGAATTTGTCGCCAGTTCAAATTCAGCTTACTTTCATAATATTTAATGTCTGTTGTGTCAAGCCATTCCTTGATACCATCCAGTGACGTGGAAGGGATAGAATCAATGCGAAGAACATCTCGCTTGAAGTCTTTAAACACAATTGTCATGTCAAAATTCTTCTGACCAAAGCCAACTCTCTCTAGATTTACTATTTCAATTTCACCGAGAGTGACAACAAGAAAAGGAGTTTCTATAAGTTCAACCAGGCAGGTTGAGGTCGGGACAATAAATGCAGAAGATTTATAAGGAACTCCATGAAATCCAAGCTCCCTCAGAGGCTGATCAAACTCAAGGTCAAGACCATTGAATTGGGGCTGGCCCCAAAGATCATTGACACGGTTTACAAAACTCTGAAAGTCCATGTTTATTTTATTCTTCCTGTCCCTCTCCCTTTGCTCTTCCTCGATCTCATCTGGGTCGTAGGCTGATCTCTTTCCACCTCCTATGGTCTGGACAACATCCATCACCTCAACGTAGAACTGTACATCTTTGGTTTTCTTATTCCCCACCATTATATGGTTGTGTAGATGAAAATGAAGCAGAGTGATCATTTCATTCTCTGCTGGCTGAAAAAATGCATGCTTGACATTGCCAAACATAATGTCTACCCGTTCCTCTGACCTAGTGGTAGCATAACGAAATCCATTCAAATGTGCTTCTAGAGTCCCGGGTAACTTCCTCCCACGTCCACCAAAAGGAGGGCGAATCCAAAGCTCCGGCAACCTAATTGGCTTGAAACGATTACCAGCTAACTGGAGCTTCTCCTGTGTAACCAATGTTGCCCTTTCTGCTCTCTCAGACTCCCTAGCAACAACCTGTCTCCGCAATGTTTTAATTAGCTGTACTACTTCACTGATGTGTCTTGGGTCTTTGGAGCGGAATGAAACCTCCTTCAAGTAGATAGATCCCTGGAATTTCAATGAATTTGCATCGTGAGGACTGAAAGGAGTCCCGGGAACATTGAAAATTATTCTAATATAACAAGTGCGGTTGGTATCCTGCTGACTAGAGACGGTCCTTATAGTAGCAACATGGAATGGAACCATGCTACCATAAATAGGCAATAGTACAGTTTCATTCTTCTGATCAATATGAATCATCAGATCTCTCTGAGATGGCAAATCATTCACGCTCTTATAAGCAACCAAGTCTGCTGCAGTTCTCATAGAAGAACGATTATCTCCAGCTCCATTTCCAACACCAGCTAGTCTCCTTGCTGTTTCTTCATTCTTCTGACGGGCAAGTTCAGCCTGATGCTGCCTGCGAAGCTCCTCCTTTGAGATCTCATGATTATCTGACCTTAGAGTCGTCTTTGAAACTACTGCCTCTTTTCCTTTAGTTTCAGTTTTTACCTTGGACTTATCTTCTTCCTCCTCATCCTCATTAAATGAATATGCTATGTCTTTGACACTTTTCGAGCTTTGAGCAGTCAAAACTTCCGTTTTCTCTTTGCCTACGATAACTGTATCAGCAATCAATAATGAGAAGTTTTGGTTCTTCGTTTTACCTGCAGAACTCTGCAATTTATCTGTTGGCTTCAAGTTCTGGAAACCAAGTGTAACATTAAACACCATGCCAGCCTTTACTATGCGGTCGTTTTTGGCATTAAGATTCAACCCAGACTCACGAAACTCAAGTCCAATGCCTGTCCCAGCTGATTTAGTAAGATTGGGAACCAATTCAGGAGCTTCTTTCTCGACAACAGAAAGAGCTGCTACATATGCAGCATTCACCCTATTTTCAGGCCTCAACATACTGATGGCCACTTCTTGGGCTTTGAGAAGGACCTCATAAGCCTTGCTTTGCAGTGGATTCGCATCAATCAAGAAAGTTCTGGCAACATTAGAGCAATAGCTCTTGTATCGGGACCCCACTGCACATATTATCACACTTGCAGGATCATAGTGAAGTAACTCATCATTGCTGGCAGCACTGGGCCTGAGATCAAACTCTCCTCCACTCTGAAATATTGGAGGGTAACATATGTCAACATTTTCAGTCTTTAACTTCACGCCAGCTTTTGAGGGTTCCAGAATGGCTTTCTCTGTCTCATCCATCAATGATGAATGGGTGATTTTCTTCTCCTCGTCAATCACATTTTCCAACTTTGGGACCACAACTTTTTTCATCACATTAACAGTTAAAAATGCGGCTTTCTTGATGTTCATAATTTCATTATCATCTTTGCAAGCAAATAAGTCAGATAACCCATTTGTTATGTCACCTAATTCAAAGTTAGCACTCTTCAGCTTCCCAGACCACGTCTCTAGAAGGTTCCCTTCAGGAGCTTCTCTAGCAATGTATCCAACTACTGGGTTCTCCATGCCATCTGCCTTTGACTGAGCTCGAATAGCACGAAATATAGCATCCATTAAGGAAGAACCATCATCATTCTTTGCCTTCACATGCATAACAACATCTGCACCAACGGCATCCGAGGCAGATTTTTTTACAACATCAAGTAGAGAGGCCTTCTTTTGGCTACACAGAAAATGAATTTGTTTCTTGGTGAACACTATTATAGTCTCTGGGAACTCATAACCTAACAACCAGATATGGAGCGCTGAAGACTTAAGGTACCGCAGATCCTCTGATGCTGGAGGTGTTCCGATAGCTAGTACATCTGAAGAGCTCCACATGTCAGATTTGTGCTCATCCCAATGAGCATATATAGCTTTCAGTCTTGTGCTGAAGTTCACCAGATCAATAGAATACATATTCCCAGCTCCACTGGCCTTCCCATTGGGAGGTTGGCTACTACCATTTCTACGATCAGCCATAGAGACTATAGAGCCACAACACTGTCGACCAAACAAAACCAGAACCAGATGAATAAGCCAAAAAAATAAGAAATATTTGGGGGGGGGGTCACAAAAAAAATAAAATAAAATAAAAATAAAAAATCAGAGAGTTAAGTATAAAGTAAAGCTCAAATAATTGGATTAATAGTTGGGGATTCAACTTCATTTTTAAAGAAAGTGGTGTGAATTCACTTTAACTCGTGGACCAAGCAAAAAAAATATTTACAATGAAATTTACATTTCACGCTGCGGCATAACTACAGTGTCAGGAAGCACAACAAAATCAGAATGTGCAACTGACAAAAATGAGTTTGGCATAAAAATGCTTACTCTTGATGTTCCACAGAAATTAATTTTTCTTGATTCAAAGACTCACTTACAATATCCATCACATGATCACAAATAAACGATCCAATTTTTAAATGCAAGTTAAATTTTTCCAGTCTTTAAGAACTCAATTGAGAAGAATCAAACAATTACTCCAATACTGAACGAACTTTATTTTAAACACTGGTGCCAGAGTACTGACAATAGTATAAGTACATTTTCAAAAGCGGTCTAACACAATTATCCTTTGAATTAATGAAGAAATTAATAGAAACACTATGATAGGGGGGGGAAAAGGACCAAACTAAATCGGCAATGGTTCAAAAATCGCACTTAGTTAGATGTGAATGTGGAACTCATCTGAACGTGCTCAACTACAAGTTCGGTAAGAAAATTCTTTTAGATGTTATTTCTAACGTAATAATGTGTAGAACAAATACACCAACCTAACCTCAAACTCTCAACCAGACGGACGAAACTGGCAATTAGGTGATTCACATGGCGAAAATTCTGTGTGCATTAACAAAATAGATTTGACATTATCGTTAATGCGGCTTCTTCGGGTGCATTAACAAAATAATTTTGTTATTATTCTCCCTCCGATATTAACTTCAGTTGGAATGCATATTTATAGTTCTAGGGTTTGGTTCTAGAGCGGAAATTTTGAAATTGCATCTTAACGAAGCTATAGCTTCCTAACTATCCAAAAAAAATCAACGAACAGTTGGGTTTCTTTGTTGAAACAGGAAAAGAATAAGCCAATTTATAATCTAATTAAAGCCATAAAAAGAACACAGCCGATGCGGAGAGTTCAATCTGAATAAAAATCACACAAATACATGTCCTTCTTGAAACATTGTGAGGGTTTTTACGTTAAAGTGGAAAAAACGCACCTGGTATCAGAAAACTGGGAGGGTGCAAGATCATACAAGCTGTGGAAGCTGAAACAGAGGCAAATGCGGCCAGAAACCCTCGAGAAATCCAAGCTACAGGGCGAGCGCGAGATGGGTCTATAAGAGATGATTGAGGAGCGCGAGAGATAGGTAGATGAGGAGAAGGAGATTCAGAGTTTACAGAGAAAGAGAGGCGCCAATGGCAGCCAACAGAAGAGAAGTGGGATTGGAATGGAAGGGAAGGGGAGGGAAGGGCAGAGGGCTGCAGCAATATATCGAGACAGAAAAGGGAGGGAGCCGAGGGCGAGCGGGCGAGCAGGCGGGCGGGCGGGCTTTTTGTATTTATCTTACTTTTCTCTTTTTTAACAGCAAATAATTCATGAAATTGAAATTTTATTCCAATCTATAAAAAGCCTCTTTTTTTTTTTTTTTTTTTTTTTTTTTTTTTTTTTTTTTTTTTTT